>NC_056548.1:431865-496865 GCF_910596095.1 Thunnus maccoyii | reverse complement strand
GAAAACTTTTATTTTTTTAAATCCAGGAAACAACTGCTGATTCTCTTCTTCTACTGTCTCATTCATTCATTCATTCATTGTGTTACATGAACGTGTCACATTAACCTACTTTCACCTCGTCTCTCTGACCCACTTCTCCTCACTTCATCGTCTCTCAGCTTCAAACTGTCGTCTTTTCATCCGTAAACTGATTCTGAATCTTCTCATCTGAACACACACACTGACCGACAGCTTCGACCAATCAGCCGCCTCGCTCCCCACACGCTCACAGCTGATTGGACGGCTCTGTGGGACTCTCTGTGGCTGGATCGCCTCCACCGCTCGCCCTCTGACATTCCCATCATTCCTCTGGGCTGAAACAAAACCAACCTGTCTGTCAGCATGAGCCGAGGCTCAGAGAGAGGCTGTGACCTCTGACCTCTGACCTGCTGCTGGGTGATGTCACTGATTTGAACAGAAGCAGGTCATGGTTGGTGTGTCAGAGTTTGTTCATGCACACACACACACACACACACACACACACACACACACACACACACACACACACACACACACTCACTCTGAGCTGCTGACTCAGTGAATGAACATGAAGCTTCTGCAGCTCTGAAACCAGAGCTGGAAATTAAAAGTAACCAAAACCGACATTGTGACTCTAACAGACCTCGTTTTAGTCACATCAACACTCTTTCCTTCATACACATCTACAGTCTCACCCTGTCGTCATGCACTTTTGTTGAGATTTTAGTTTCACAATGCTGTTAATGTTCAAACCAAACCAAGTTGTAACCACAGAATGTATATAAGCTGTGATGTTTAGCCCACAAACCTCTAGGACTTATGGGAAACAATGTTTTTATCTAGACATATGAAGCGAGTCACATGATGTACTGTTGAGAAAGCTTTTGTTCCAAGGCTGGATTTATACTGATTAGCAGAGTTAGATGCTAATGAGAGTTTTAATGAGGTTTTATTATTTCTGGAACAGAATCCAGAGGTTCTGGTTTGACTTCGGCTCTCTGTTAATGATTAAAGGATTTCCACTGATGCCAAAAATCTTTCTGGTTCTGCTCCATCTTTCAGTAAACAGGTTTAATAATAAAATAAATTTTAATTTCACAGTTGTCCTCTGTGATTCCAGTTCTAGTAAATCGGATATGATGTACGGAGACCCACAAGGCTCCATTCTTGGTCCTCTCCTGTTTAAACCAAAGTCTGTATATAAAGACGGACGTAGTGAGCTGTGACGTCACCTGTTGGTTTGATTGGAGCCGGTACAGGGCAGGTAGCGTAATCAAGTAACATTAAACTTAGTGAAATATTGCAACAATAGTCCGACTCAGTGCGAGTCCTGCAGCTGAGGAGAGCAGCAGGTGAGCCACCTGTCAATCACAGCTGTCAATCAACACCCACACAGCAGATATCAAAGCTATTATAAGTCTTCAAATCTTATTAACGGAGCAATAATTCCCAAAATGACCACCAGCACACTTATTAGAGGGGCTGAATGTAGAGACTGAGACCAGAATGACTTGTTGAAAACAATGATTGACTCAGTATTTCTAGAGAAGTTGAGGCTTTTTGAATGGGAGTCAGTTTGAGCGGCTAGCTGCCGTCAGCGGGACTTTAAGGTGCTTCAGACTCAGGACGTGGTCACTGCTGATTGGTTGTAACCATCTGCTTTGACTTCTAGGTTTCTGATGAAACCGCCCTCCTATTACTGACTATCTACAACTATAACTGAATGACACTTATTAACACTATATTGCATTTAACAGCAATATTGGACAGTAAAATGTTAGCAAAAAGGCTTTAAACTCAGGGCTAAAGTTGTCTGGTTAGCTAGCAGCACTGTTGATTATTTAACGTAAAGCAAAGAAAGCTCACAAACATGTATTTACCTTATGTCCCTCCCATTTTATAGGACACATCTCAGAGCTGCAATGTTGTTTTGACAAAAACAATAATTGAGGCTGCTAATAATAGCAAAGGACAACAAGCTAACGCTAATGTTAATCACTTGTGGGTTATAGTTAAAACTACTGATGCTAAAATCACTTCAAAGAGAAATTCTGAAGCTCTGAGTCATTTACAGTTTCATTCAAGTCAAACAGTTTTATGTTGTGTGCTGGGATTGGTTATTCATACCTCAATGGTTCTACACAACATCCACAGATGCAGCTGATAAATAACATAAGTATTAAAATATTACTTATTTTGATAGTTGGAAGACACGTTAAAACGAGACATACAGCACCAGTCAAAGGTATGGATACACCTTCCCATTCACTGCAATGGGGAAGTGCATAAACAAATTCCTAAAAGTGTTTACTTTCAGCGCAAATAATTAGTAAGAGTTCCACTGTGAGGAAGGAGAATCTTGTGCTCTGGTGTATCGATTAAGATATTGTTTGATTGATCGTTATTGAGGTAAGTTTGATGGAAACAGTCGAAAAACAGATTTAAGGCTGCACATGTGTTGCAGGTGTCTCTTAGACTTCCAAAAGAAAACTCATAAATTCCAAGAAACACCTTCTGCACTTCAGTGTTTAAGAAACAAACAAACTCTGTTTCCAGTGAAAAACTCTCTTCTACCCTGTAAGAAAGTTGTTTATGATTTAAACTAACTTCTCCAGCAGAAGAGACCAAATTCAATTATGTGATCTGGTCTTTCAGGTTCAGTGTATCCAGGTGAGTTCAGAAACCACCTGCCAAGTGAACAAGACTTCTTTCTACTGGTTTCTAATGAGCTGGATGTTTACTGTCAATTTCACCAGAAAAAGTGCTACACTCAGTGTGATTACATACTTGAATTCAACCCTCACTTCAACAAACAGCTTTACTTTACTGTTATGTAACTTTAACCTTTAACAGAACAACTTAAACACGACTTGTACACTAACCTTTACCAGAGCCACAAACATTTACTCTACATACACAGACAACTCAGGGTTTTGTTCTTTATTTGTTGACTGAGCTCCACCCTGCATCACTTCCACACTGTCAGTATGAACAAAATATTGACTCAATGACACTCTAAAACAACCCTGGAAATCCCTCAAACACCATAGAGACCACTTCAAGAACTCCTAGAATGCCCAGCCATGTGGTGCCTTTAAAGACCACAGACACTCCTTCAAGAAACCCTGAAACTCCTCAGGAGCATATCCCTGAACACCTAAAACACCCCTGGAACTCCCTCAAAGATCCCTTCAATAACTTCTGGAACTTCAGGAGTGACCACCCATCTCTCCAAGAACCCCTGACACTGTTCAGGAAGGAACTCCTGGAACCCATTTAAGAATTTTTAAAACCCCCTTAAAGACCCTTGATAAACCTATGGTGTCCCTTTAAAGGCCCTTAAAATTCCCTCTGAAACATCCTCACAGACCTCTGAGCCTCCTCATAAACCATAGAGACAATGTCAGGAACTCTTGGAGTCCCCTTACAGCCACATGGTGCCTTT
Organism: Thunnus maccoyii; assembly: GCF_910596095.1. Classification (NCBI taxonomy): domain Eukaryota; kingdom Metazoa; phylum Chordata; class Actinopteri; order Scombriformes; family Scombridae; genus Thunnus; species Thunnus maccoyii. The sequence goes on along the minus strand of NC_056548.1, from coordinate 493,402 downwards.
AAACACCACATCAATTCTTTCAAGAACCCCTGAAACCCCATTTAGGAACATACCCCATAACACCTAACCACCCTTGCAATAAAGACCACTGAGATCCATTCAAGAACTTATAGAAACCCCTCAGTAACCACCAAAACTGTTCAAGAAGCCTGACACTGCTCAGGAAGGAAATCCTGGATTCATTAAAACAACTCTGGAATTCCTTCAAAGACCACTGAAGAATTCTAAAGATTCTCAAGAAACCTAAAAATCTCCTTGAAGTCACTGCCAAAGGCCTTTAAAATACCCCCGTGGAGAACCCCGAAACACCCTCACAAACTACTGGAACCCTCTCAAAGACCACAGACCACCTTCGAGAACTCCTGGAATCCCGTTGTATCCATGTGACCCTTGAAACTCTTCGGGAACCCTCAAGAGGACCCCTTAAAAACCCATGAGTGATCAAAACTATTAGAACCCTCTCAAGAGTTCTCAAAACACCCTTGTAAAACCCCGAATCCCCCTGAAGGTGTCCCTTCAAAGGCCCTTACAATCTCATCTAAAAACAACCCTCACAGACCCCCTGGCATTCCCTAAAGGACCTCTTTAAATCCTTGTCAGACACATGTGAACCATCTAAAGACAACTTAAACTTGTTCAAGAAACACTGGAACCCTATTAAAGGCTGCAGAGACCTCATCAACAACTCCTGGTACCCCCTGACACCCCAAGAACCCTCTTAAGAATACACAAAGCCCTATTAAATACCAAAATTCTGTGAATAACACATGATGTAAATTCTTGTGGCCCTTCAAATACCCCCTGGAACACCGAAACACCCTCACAGACCCCCTGGAGCTCCCACAAAAAACTCTTGGAAACCTTGTCAGAGCCATGCAGTGCCTTTACAGACCACAGAAACTCTTTCAAGACCCCCTGAAACTCCAAAGAGGATCCCTGAAAGACCACTGAGTGCCTCTCAAGAACTCCTTGAAGTCTCTCAAGAATCCTAGAAACTCACTTTACTGACCATGCTGTCCCTTTAAATCCTGTCTCAAACACTCCTGAAACATCCAACACAGACCCCTTTGATTCTCTCAAAGATCCAGAGTCCACCTCAAGGTTCCCCTGGAAACACCTCAACAACTCCCTAGTTACCCTGAAGAGCCTCTAGAACTCTTTCAAAGACCCTGAAACACCTTCAAGAAACCCTTGGATCCTTCTTAACGTCTTTTCCAGGAGTCCTCCAGGTAGTTTAAGTGCTCTGCTAGAGGGTAACCTTGATGTCCAGCAGACACATGTCCCATGGAACATACCCATACCACAGTTCCTCATGGACCGCTGTGTGTGTGTTGCCTTGTTGAACACATGATGTGTTTAATCTGATAATCTGATAATGTCATTAGCCTTTAAAGCACTGAGCCTGAGACACAGAGCCACTGAGTGAGTCTGCTACACCGAGTTGATTTATCTTCACATTCCTGTGTGAGTTTAATCTTCTGTGTGAAGTTTCTATGTCTACAGTCACTACAATAACACACAGTAACATGTCTTATATACCATAAGCTGTATGTAAACACACCCACTGTAGTCATGTGTCAGTATCAACAGACTCCACTGAAAGTGATCCTCTAAAAAAGTCCTCAAAAAACCTTCATGTAATTTTAAATCGCGACATACTGTATTTAAAATGTGTTATGAAACTATTTAGATGATATATTACATTTTCTGGAGATAGAAGGGTTCCAGTGTCCTGTTTTCATTCTTTCTTCCACATTTCCTTTCATTGTTCCACACTTCCTTTCGGAATTTTCCTCCATATTTTTCATTTCTTTTTCACTTTTTACGTTTCAAATGGTTTTCACTGCAGGTCCAACTGACACTTCCTGCTCCTTTCAGGTACTGTAAACCACAACTGACCCCTCAAGTCCCTTCAGTACAATTCATCTTATTTCAGTGTTTATACTTCAGGACTTCGACTCCCTTCACAAAATAGACTTTAATAGACACCTAAACTCCATTTAACACACTTTAACTCAGGTCAGTCCATTCAGTTCAAACAACACTCTCACTGTGTTCTAAGTCAACTACTTTCAGTGATAACACTTCACACTTCAATTCCTTTCAGCAATTACATTTAAATTGATCATTGAACTGTCTCTCAGTGCTGATACCTCAACTGCTTTAATTTTGCTTCGGCTTATTCCAGTTATTACATTTTCACACTCACAATTCAAGTATTTTCAGTGCACAACCCTCACTGAATTCTCTCTGACACTAAATGTTTTTGAGCACAAAAGGTGACTGTACTCCAATGTTTCAATAAATCAAATAATAAAAACTGAACCTTAATGGTAAATATATAATCACATCACCAAACTCTCAATCACAGACATACATAAACATAGACAGTATCAGTTTCTCACCCAGCAGGATAAGCCAACAGTCCAGTTCGAGGATCGCAGGACAGTGCCCGGTTCCCTGGAGCCGTGATACCCAGAACCTTCTCCAAGGTCACCTGGAGGGAAAAGGTCAGAAGTCATTAGTTACAGTCAGACACTGGTGACATCCAAACCAAGTAAAGTAGATTTTACTGTCAAAAATCCAGAAAGGTGAACACAGTAGGATGAAATTGTATTATCGTTCAGATGGAAAGGGCCCTTGAGAAGACCTTCTCAAGTAACTTCATAAAATATCTTAAACTAATGAACCCACTCAAACACTCCTGGACTCCTTGAACATGGAACCACTTCACAACACCCGGTAACCTCACACACCAAAACACCTGCGACTGCTCCAAGAATCCATAGAACAAGCTCAAGAACTGCTGCAAACTCTCAGGAACCTTTGAGGCCCCCTAAAACGCTTCTTGTACTCACCCCTGGAGCCCCTTCAAGAACTACTGGAATCCTGTCAAGAAACCTACAACCTCATCAGGAGCTGGTGGAACCATCTAAACCCCTAAAATCCCTAAAACATCTCTTGTATCGACCCTTAAAAAAACCCTTAAGGACTGCTAGAACTCTGATAAGAACCCTACAACCTCCTCAGGAGCTGCTTGAAATTTCAAAACTCTTGAAACCCTCTAAAATACTACTCCTGTACTGTATAATACTGTATCCACCCCTTGTTACCACTTTAAGAGCTGCTGTTACCCTTGTTACCACCCTGCCTCCTCCTCCTCCTCAGGAACTGTTGGAAACATCAAAATCCTTGAAACCCTATAAAATCCACTTATATTCACACCTAGAGCCCCTTCAAAATCAACTAGAACCCTGTCAAGAAACCTACAACTTCCTCAGGAACTGCTGGAAGCGTCTAACCCTTTGCAACCCCCTAAAATATCTCCAAAACCCATCCAAGACCCTGTAATCCAAAACAGATCCCAAAAACTTGCTAACATACCCCTGGAAACCAGTCACAAACTGCTGGAGTTGCCTCATCAATCCTGCTACCATCCTTGACACCACTGAAACCTTTTCAAATAGCCCTGAATCTCTTTCAAGCAGCATTAAAACCCTGTAAAAATAAATATGGAATCTTTTCAGTAATTATTAACCGCCCTCAAACCTCATCAAGAACCAGCAAAACCTTCTAAAAGTCTATGACCCCTTATAACACTCCAGAAATCCCACTCAGGAAACCTTTAAACACACTCAAGGATCACAGGAAGGTCGAGGTTTTCAGTGGTCCGAAGTTTTGTACCAAAACACCTGATAACAGCCCTGTGAAAAAACAAAATAATTAGCTTCCAAACAAACAGAACTACCAGGAAAAAGGACCCGAGGTTTATTACATCTGATCCAGAATGCAGTCGGTCCGAGATTCACAAAGATACCCGAGCTGGTTACACTGGATCAAACTTTGACCAAGACCGACTCAGGTCCTGGATCAGGGCTTAGTTACAGGGAACCAGGTGAACCTGTGAAGATCTGGATCATAAGTCCTCAGAAGACCTGGAACTCCCTGAAAAACTGCTGTTCCCTTTGTGGCATCAGTTGGTCTGTTTTGAGTTTCTGTCTTTGTCCATGAGTCAGTTCATCTTTAAGTATCTATAAAACCAGACTGAAGAGTTTAAGCTCGAGTCGTCTGATTGGCTGATATGACTCTACCAGAAGATTTTTACAGCAGACTCACTTCATCCTCCATGCTGCTAAAAACTGTCCTCCGGCAGCTGGACGAGTCCTGTCCAATCAGACAGTTGTTGAGTCCATCAGTGTCTCTAGACCTGTCTCACTGTAAACCAGACTAAACTTGGACCTGTCTCACTCTGTCAGACTCCAGACATTTTCAAACCAGCAGCTGAAAGTTTTCTGTCCTCAGTCGTGTGCAGTCGGTGACCCTCGGGGCTGTCAGCATGTAATTAGCGTGAAATTAGCATGTAATTATTAGGATATCCTGTGTAGTTTTGTGGAGCGCTACTCGATGCTAAGCTAAGCTAACAACATGAAACTCCAGCACTGAGTGTGTCCTGTGCTCTGTGTGTGTGTGTGTGTGTGTGTCTCACATGACTCTCCTCCTCCCTCTGCACCAAACTCTATTTATATTTTGTTCGTTTTTCCTCAGAGCTCTGAGTTTCTCTCTGGAGGCGACTGAACAGTTTCCTCACATTCTGTCATCGACAACCGATGAAAACACACTGAGATGATTTGTCATCTGACTTTTACTCAGTGATGAGTCACTGCGAGGTGATCGTCTGAACCTGCAGACCTCGCTTCACTTCATCTGCACACACAAACTGACAATATGAAGTAAAAACTGACTCGCACACGCTCAGGAAACTTTGTTGGAAGAAAACTTCCTGCAGACAGCTGAGAGTTTAAAACCGTCTCAAGCTTCTGCAAACAATCTGCAATCAACTTTAACTTCCTGTTGAATTCCACAGCTGATGATGTAAACAACATCAACAACAGGAGTGAGCAGTGACAGTTTGTGACAAGAAGCACAATCATACAGATGTATTATTTGAAAGGTTTGTGTACTAATATATTAATATGTATAAATCTTTTCTATCCAGGTTATTCAATGATTCCTCTTTCTAATGAATAACATTAAGATGTTTAACTGTAATCCAGACTAACTTTAGACCTGTTTCTAGATTAAATGTAGACCTGTTTCATTCTGATCCAGACTAACTTTAGACCTGTTTCTAGACTAAACATAGACCTGTTTCATTCTGATCCAGACTAACTTTAGACCTGTTTCATTCTGATCCAGACTAACTTTAGACCTGTTTCATTCTAATCCAGACTAACTTTAGACCTGTTTCTAGACTGAACATAGACCTGTTTCATTCTGATCCAGACTAACTTTAGACCTGTTTCATTCTGATCCAGACTAACTTTAGACCTGTTTCATTCTGATCCAGACTAACTTTAGACCTGTTTCATTCTAATCCAGACTAACTTTAGACCTGTTTCTAGACTAAACATGGACCTGTTTCATTCTGATCCAGACTAACTTTAGACCTGTTTCATTCTGATCCAGACTAACTTTAGACCTGTTTCATTCTGATCCAGACTAACTTTAGACCTGTTTCATTCTAATCCAGACTAACTTTAGACCTGTTTCTAGACTAAACATAGACCTGTTTCATTCTGATCCAGACTAACTTTAGACCTGTTTCTAGACTAAACATAGACCTGTTTCATTCTAATCCAGACTAACTTTAGACCTGTTTCATTCTGATCCAGACTAACTTTAGACCTGTTTCTAGATTAAATGTAGACCTGTTTCATTCTGATCCAGACTAGCTTGAGACCTGTTTCTAGACTAAACATAGACCTGTTTCATTCTGATCCAGACTAACTTTAGACCTGTTTCTAGACTAAACATAGACCTGTTTCATTCTGATCCAGACTAACTTTAGACCTGTTTCATTCTGATCCAGACTAACTTTAGACCTGTTTCATTCTAATCCAGACTAACTTTAGACCTGTTTCTAGACTGAACATAGACCTGTTTCATTCTGATCCAGACTAACTTTAGACCTGTTTCATTCTGATCCAGACTAACTTTAGACCTGTTTCATTCTGATCCAGACTAACTTTAGACCTGTTTCATTCTAATCCAGACTAACTTTAGACCTGTTTCTAGACTAAACATGGACCTGTTTCATTCTGATCCAGACTAACTTTAGACCTGTTTCATTCTGATCCAGACTAACTTTAGACCTGTTTCATTCTGATCCAGACTAACTTTAGACCTGTTTCATTCTAATCCAGACTAACTTTAGACCTGTTTCTAGACTAAACATAGACCTGTTTCATTCTAATCCAGACTAACTTTAGACCTGTTTCTAGACTAAACATAGACCTGTTTCATTCTGATCCAGACTAACTTTAGACCTGTTTCTAGACTAAACATAGACCTGTTTCATTCTAATCCAGACTAACTTTAGACCTGTTTCATTCTGATCCAGACTAACTTTAGACCTGTTTCTAGATTAAATGTAGACCTGTTTCATTCTGATCCAGACTAGCTTGAGACCTGTTTCTAGACTAAACATAGACCTGTTTCATTCTGATCCAGACTAACTTTAGACCTGTTTCTAGACTAAACATAGACCTGTTTCATTCTGATCCAGACTAACTTTAGACCTGTTTCATTCTGATCCAGACTAACTTTAGACCTGTTTCATTCTAATCCAGACTAACTTTAGACCTGTTTCTAGACTAAACATGGACCTGTTTCATTCTGATCCAGACTAACTTTAGACCTGTTTCATTCTGATCCAGACTAACTTTAGACCTGTTTCATTCTAATCCAGACTAACTTTAGACCTGTTTCTAGACTAAACATAGACCTGTTTCATTCTAATCCAGACTAACTTTAGACCTGTTTCTAGACTAAACATAGACCTGTTTCATTCTAATCCAGACTAACTTTAGACCTGTTTAATTCTAATCCAGACTAACTTTAGACCTGTTTCTAGACTAAACATGGACCTGTTTCATTCTGATCCAGACTAGCTTGAGACCTGTTTCTAGACTAAACATAGACCTGTTTCATTCTGATCCAGACTAACTTTAGACCTGTTTCTAGACTAAACATAGACCTGTTTCATTCTGATCCAGACTAACTTTGGACCTGTTTCATTCTAATCCAGACTAACTTTAGACCTGTTTCTAGAGTAAATGTAGACCTGTTCATTCTAATCCAGACTAATTTAAGACCTGTTTCTAGAGTAAATGTAGACCTGTTTCATTCTAATCCAGACTAACTTGAGACCTGTTTCATTCTAATCCAGACTAAACATAGACCTGTTTCATTCTAATCCAGACTAACTTGAGACCTGTTTCTAGAGTAAATGTTGACCTGTTTCATTCTAATCCAGACTAACTTTAGACCTGTTTCTAGAGTAAATGTAGACCTGTTCATTCTAATCCAGACTAACTTAAGACCTGTTTCTAGAGTAAATGTAGACCTGTTTCATTCTAATCCAGACTAACTTGAGACCTGTTTCATTCTAATCCAGACTAAACATAGACCTGTTTCATTCTAATCCAGACTAACTTGAGACCTGTTTCTAGAGTAAATGTTGACCTGTTTCATTCTAATCCAGACTAACTTTAGACCTGTTTCTAGAGTAAATGTTGACCTGTTTCATTCTAATCCAGACTAACTTGAGACCTGTTTCTAGAGTAAATGTAGACCTGTTTCATTCTGATCCAGACTAACTTTAGACCTGTTTGTAGACTGAACATAGACCTGTTTCATTCTGATCCAGACTAACTTTAGACCTGTTTCTAGAGTAAATGTAGACCTGTTTCATTCTGATCCAGCCTAACTTTAGACCTGTTTCTAGACTGAACATAGACCTGTTTCATTCTGATCCAGACTAACTTGAGACCTGTTTCTAGAGTAAATGTAGACCTGTTTCATTCTGATCCAGACTAACTTTAGACCTGTTTCATTCTAATCCAGACTAACTTTAGACCTGTTTCATTCTGATCCAGACTAACTTTAGACCTGTTTCTAGAGTAAATGTAGACCTGTTTCATTCTGATCCAGACTAACTTTAGACCTGTTTCATTCTAATCCAGACTAACTTTAGACCTGTTTCATTCTGATCCAGACTAACTTTAGACCTGTTTCATTCTGATCCAGACTAACTTTACACCTGTTTCTAGACTGAACATAGACCTGTTTCATTCTGATCCAGACTAACTTGAGACCTGTTTCTAGAGTAAATGTAGACCTGTTTCATTCTGATCCAGACTAACTTTAGACCTGTTTCATTCTAATCCAGACTAACTTTAGACCTGTTTCATTCTGATCCAGACTAACTTTAGACCTGTTTCTAGACTGAACATAGACCTGTTTCATTCTGATCCAGACTAACTTGAGACCTGTTTCTAGAGTAAATGTAGACCTGTTTCATTCTGATCCAGACTAACTTTAGACCTGTTTCATTCTGATCCAGACTAACTTTAGACCTGTTTCTAGAGTAAATGTAGACCTGTTTCATTCTGATCCAGACTAACTTTAGACCTGTTTCATTCTGATCCAGACTAACTTTAGACCTGTTTCTAGAGTAAATGTAGACCTGTTTCATTCTGATCCAGACTAACTTTAGACCTGTTTCATTCTAATCCAGACTAACTTTAGGCCTGTTTCATTCTGATCCAGACTAACTTTAGACCTGTTTCATTCTGATCCAGACTAACTTTAGACCTGTTTCATTCTGATCCAGACCTGTCTAACTAAACTCAGATCTGTCTAAATCAGAGTAAATACTAATTAAATCTCGTTTAAAGACTGAGGGAGTCTCTTTTTCTTTCCACTTGAACAAATCACAGCTGTTTATTTTCCTCCTGAATGTTTTTGACTCATCAGTTGGAGGAAGAACAGCAGCTCTCAGCTGTGACACTAAAGGGCCTCTAGAGAAACCAGATGCAACATCTGATTCAGGTAAAAACTTCAGTTTGATATGAAGAAATATGTTCTGTATTTTGGTTTCAACAGGACATCTTCAAAGATTTTTAGTCTTAGTTTGATCACTTCATATTTCAGCAGTTGTGATACTCGGCTCCGTCTACGCGGCCTGTTCAAGGCGGGAACGCTGCACCTTTACTCTGCCTCTCCGCTCCGTGCAGGAGGAACGGACACGGAGCGGAGAGGCAGAGTCACTCTGCGTCTGTGTATTGATCTCTGTAGAAAACAACCTGCTGTCTAATCCAGTGTGTGTTAGCTTTAGCGCTAACGCGAATCCTCTAGACAGGAAGCTAACAGGCTGCAGCACACACACACACACACACACATGTGGAGGAAGAGGAGGAGGAGCAGGAGGAGGAGCAGGAGGAGGAGGAAGAGGAGGAGGAGCAGGAGGAAGAGGAGGAGGAGGAAGAGGAGGAGGGGGAGGAGGAGGAAGAGGAGGAGGAGCAGGAGGAGGAGCAGGAGGAGGGGCAGGAGGAGGAGGAAGAAGAGGAGGAGCAGGAGGAAGAGGAGGAGGAGGAAGAGGAGGAGGAGGAGTAGGAGGAGGAGCAGGAGGAAGAGGAGGAGGAGGAGGAGGAGGAGGAGTAGGAGGAGGAGCAGGAGGAAGAGGAGGAGGAGGGGGAGCAGGAGGAGGAGGAGGAGGAGCAGGAGGAAGAGGAGGAAGAGGAGAAGGAAGAGGAGGAAGAGGAGGAGCAGGAGGAGGAGGAGGAGGAGCAGGAGGAAGAGGAGGAGGAGGAGGAAGAGGAGGAGGAGTAGGAGGAGGAGGAAGAAGAGGAGGAGGAGACAGAACGCTCTGCTGAGGTCTTATTGATTAATTATTATTGATTAATCTGTCCAATATTTTTACAATGAACTGATTAATTATTTAAACTTTATAAAGTGACAAATTGTTTTTCACAAGATGTTGAAACTATGATGATGTCATTGATAATGATGTCATCATTAATTAACAGACTGTTGTTAATCAGCTGATTAGTTTATTGATTTCATCAGTAAAAGTGAAATAAAGATGAAGATGAGTCTGAGGTTTAACAGCATGATGACGGACATGAAACCATCAGACGTGTGAGGAGCGATGATGAGGAGGCTGTAACCTTTCTCACATGATGACTGATGACTTTCCTGCAGTAAATATTCAAAACCTTCATGTGTTCAGTTGGATTAATAAAACAACCTTTTACTGTCTACTTCTAGAATATATTCTAGAATATATTCTAGGATATATGTGACTGTGTTTATTTTATGAATTAAAACCATCAATAAACAGAAAGAGAGAAACACTGAGCTGCATTTGGATGAAACTGTGACAAAGAAACAAGAACAAACAGCTCAAACACAAAGCATGCTGGGAGTTTATATTGACTTTAAGATGAATGAAGCTGCTGACAGACGGACGGAAGCCCTGCAGGGACAAACACTGACGGAACCTGACTGACTGCTCTTTATCTTCCATCTCTGTGACGACTTCACGTCCTGATTCTACTTTTCAGGTAATTCAGCAGCGCAGAGCTGCAGCCGTCAAAATTAATCAGCAACTAGTTTTAATAATCAATTAATCATCTTGTTTTTTAATGAGCTGGTTTCAGCTTCTCACATGTGAAGATCTTCTGTCATATATGAAACAGCTGATCTGAAAACATCTCTGAGGGTTTGACAGATGAAGGAATGATGAAGGTTGGAGGCTGTCGAGTGTTTCACAAACTGACCTGCAGACGTTCAAACTGTAACAAGACAAAAGACTTCAGAGATGAAAACTAACTGGTTGGTTTGAAAAATGTATTCAAATGTAAAACAAATGTTTTCTCAACGTTACATTCAGGTTTATATTTCAGCTCGAGTGCGGTTTCTTTCAACAGTGAGTTTACAGAACGAGGTAACGGAAACAGAAATGTGATGAAAAAGAAGATCAGAGAAACAGTCTGGTCCTTTAAACATGAATCATTTAAAGATTCTTTCTGCTCCTTGATGAATTGAATTATTACAAAATGTTCATCAACATTTCAGTGATGATAAAACGTTCTTCTGCTGTCTGATGATGTTTGTGAACATTTATCCCACAGCACCTGAACGCAGCATCAGCACAAACATGTGTAAATTATTACAGAAATGTTTAATATTAAAATATTATAAAACTACAGATTCTGAATATCTGAGTGAGAGCTGATCAATCAACATCAATGATTATAATGAGGTCAGAATAACAGAAACACTGACTGTGCACGCGCGTGTGTGAGAGTGAGGAGCGTGCGTGTGTGTGTGCGGCGTGCTCACCCTGTCCGTCAGGTTCTCTTTGTGCCGCGCCGCCGCCGCGCCGCTCCGCCGCCGCAGTTTGATGGACGGGGAGCGCAGCAGGCTCTTGATGCGGCTGCGGATCGTGCCGCTTCCCTCCGCGCTCATCGCGCCGTTAGCTGCCGGTTAGCTGCGTCTCTCAGCGGCTGAAGCTTCTCTCTGTCGCGCTCTCCGCCGCCGCCGCCGCCGCTGCTGTCATGCTGTCTGCGGGCCGAGCCGTGCCGGGCCGTGCCGGGCCGGAGGGGTCAGCTAGCCCGGCTCTGCTTCTGGCTCTGGACTGATCCGGATCACAGGCTGCGGTCCCGCGACTGCTCCGCATCTTATTTCTCCGCCGCAGAGAGAAGAGACGCGGCGGCTCCGACACGACTAGGACCGGACTGATGACTGACGCACCGCCGCCGTCAAGACCGCACGCGGCGATGACGTTAACACTTCCTGTCAGGCTTTTCAGAAGAAAACATTATCTAGATCAGCTGTTCAGGACCCTTCAAAGAAACCCTGTGACCACTTCTGACCCCCGACCCCCATGTTGGGAACCACAGATCTGAGTCAAATCAGGTTTATTTATAAAGGTCAATATCACCAATCAGAGGAGGCCGTCCAGCCTCCGTCAGAAGACCAGGAACATGACAGAAAGCTCAGGAAGAGCAGCAGAGGAGGGTTATCCTCTGCAACAGGGCAGAGTTACCCTCTGCATGATGTTTACAGTAAACACACAAACACAAACACAAACAATCTTCTGTTGCCGGACACGAGCTTCTCTTTACATCATTCACAAGATCTTTACATGAAACAGAAAATTCACTTCAAAACAACTTTATTTATCCAGCAGCTGTTTGACAGAAACACAACAAAGAAAACAAAACAAACTACATCATGTGACATGTTGTAGTTTATTTACTGTGTGTGTGTGTGTGTGTGTGTGTGTGTGTGTGTCTCCAGGTCTTTTTAGGACATTTTGTGTAAACATTACAGACTGGTTTCGTTCACTGGTTTCCAGTTAACACTGTTGAATGTAAAACAAGCGTCCGACTGGTCTGAGTTCAGTGAATTATTGAAGCTGTTTGATATGAAAGTTTGTTTTAATATGTTGTTGTTTTGTTTGTTTAAAATGACATCAAAACAAAAATAAAACTTGACTGAAGTTTCAAAAGGAAATAAAACCTGATTTACTGTCGTTAACGATCATTTAACATCAATCAATTACAGTATTTGTTTGGCAGATTTGTTGGAATATCCTGTAAGAGAAACTTTATTGATCCTATAAAGATAAACTTTATTGATCCTATAAAGATAAACTTTATTGATCCCATAAAGATAAACTTTTGAGCCCATAAAGATAAACTTTATTCATCCCATAAAGATAAACTTTATTCATCCCATAAAGATAAACTTTATTCATCCCATAAAGGGAAACTGTTCCCCCGACCCTTTTATTTTGAAGATGTAGTCTCCTCGCTTCCGGTGGCCTCGTGTCTGACTCGCTCAGGTTGACGCAGACCTGACGCCTGCGCGCGCAGCGGCGCCTCCCAGCGGCGGAAACACAAACTGCAGCTTTACACATTAGTTAAATACACATGGAGCGGCGACAGGAAATGACGTGTTGGAGGGCGGAAACCACGTGACCACACTGAAAATTCAAGTAAATTATAAATTGAAGAATAGATTTATGATGCAGAGTGTTTTTATTCAGATTTTCTACTTTATTTGTCTTTTCTTTGACATTGAAACTTCTGTTTGAAGTGAAAACATTTAATAAAAAGAAAAATAATAATTATATTTCATGTTCACAGTTTGTTTTTGAGTTTACGACTCAAATATTTCTGTCACGTGTTCTTTTCAGAAGTCAGTGTTTAAAAAAGTACGGAAGCAAAAAGAGGCCAAAAGTAATTTGAATTCTATAAACAACTGAATACCTGAAATTTAACCTTTAATCTTTAATTCCTCTGATATCTCCAGACGGTGTGTAGATATATACGTACGCATATGTAAATATATATTTTTCTTTTAATTTCCAGCGTTTCCATATTAGTCTGAGCTCTTCTTTCTCGGATCATGTGACTGACAGAAAGCAACGTGATTGGACAGCAGTCAGACGTTTTCTTTTCTTTTTTAATTATTAGATTGTAAAAAAAAAACAAAACTGAAAACTAAATTTGATCAACATGAAAAGTTTTTTGAACATTTGATAAACTTTTTTTCTTTATGTGTGAAGTCTAAAAAAGTTAAAATTATGTTTTTGAAAGTTTTGAAAAAAACCTTTTTTTTTTTTTCAAATAAATGGTTTTCAAATGAAATATTTCAGTGTTTAAATGTCCTTTCTTTGCCTCCGTACAGGTCTGTAAGGACGATGCATTCAGGTGCTCTCCAATAAATCAGATAAATGACTTTCCTGAGTGAAAACTTTCAGCTCTTCTCTAAATTACTGATTTTTTTAAATCAGTGTTTAAATTAGTTTTTAAATATTTCACTTTGCAATTTAATGGTTTGATTCCCTCTTATATTACCATATTTGCAGAATTTAGTTTTTATAATTATATTTTTTTCATTTTAAAAACTTTTTTCACACATTCAGTAAAATAAGACTTGAAGCTTCAGTAAAACAGTTTAAAAATATTATTTTGTCATTTAGGAAAAACGATCCAGACGTCGTACATATTCAAACTTTATTTATATTAGAGTCGTATTGCGAGGCCTTTAGACAACACATATTTACATCAGGAAGGTTTTAATGTACAAAAATACAATTTTAGGAAAAGAAAAAGAGAAGCAGCTTCGTCTGTTAACAGTCGTCTCACACAAACAGCAGACTGCTCCTTTAATCCTCCCGCCGGTCCGTGAACACTGAGTCCAGGTAAAGGTGAGTCCAGGTAAAGGTGAGTCCAGGTGAGACGAGCTGCCGTTTCCTGTAAAGAGTCTTTAGTGTTTAAAAATGAAAGAACGATTCTCTTTATTCCTTAAAAACAAATAAAACTGAAACTGATTTGAACAGCAGCTCCAACGTTCAAAAAAAACCTTCGACGACACATCTGGTCCTGAAACGACTCGACTTCCTGTCAGAAAACTGTGAAATAGATGCAGTAACGACAACAGACAACAAATATGGAATCTGGAGAATAAAGTTGTAATAATTTGAGAAAAAAGTCAGAATATGAAGAGAATTCAGCATCTTTACTAATAAATGTTGAGTTTTTTCTTGACATTTTGGAGTTTTGGTGAAGTGAAACTAAGTTTTAGAAGCTTAAAGATAAAATAAACTGAACGTTTCCATCTGCAGAAACATACTGCAGTATTAGTAGTATTACTGCAGTATTAGTAGTATTACTGTGTGTATTAGTAGTATTACTGTGTGTGTTAGTATTCGTATTGATGCAGGTTACAGATGTGAATATTTAGAAACATCTTCTTCTTCTTCTTCAGTGGTCGTTTTGCGTGTTGACTGTCGGGATCTGGACGTTAACTCGTCTGCCTCCAACAAACAAAATAAAATCCAGATTCTACAGGAAGTTGTAATATTTTCAGAATAAAGTCACAGTATGTTTCATTTCATTATCGACTGACGAGTTCAGAATATTAAACCTTTATTTCTTATTCTCATAACTTTTCCCTCAAAATATTTAAACTTTATTCTCCAAATATTGAGAATTTGTTCTAAAAAATGCAACTTCTTCCTCCAGATGTTTCTGTTTTATTCTCTCTCAGGTTTGTTTTAAACAATCAGAAACACAAAGTTTCAGCAGCTTCTTCTTCTTCTTCTTCTTCTTCTTCTTCTCTTGAAGATCTTTGGAAATCAGAAACACGTCTGAATGTTGCTGCGACTTCATGAAACGTGGCCTCAAATCTCTTCTGGCAACTGCAGCAACATCCCATCATCAGTTGCCTCAAACGTTGCCGTGGTTACACGATGCTGCGGAGGACGGAGCTGAAGGTTTCGATCAGAAAGAAAAACGATGACGTGGACAAAATAAATAAAACACCAACAAACGTCTGAACATCATTTCAGATCTTCTGTAAACATGAAAGAAAAGTCCGACTCGTCGTCACGGCAACAGCAGGGCTTCTGATTGGCCAGACAGCGTCACATGTTCTCGATGCGTCACAAACTGCTGCTGAAATGTGGGAACCAATCAGAGAACGACCAGTAAGATCCTAAACCTTCTGTGACATCATCAGCTGGGCGGGGCTCCTCTCAGTCCCAGAGGCACCAGCCTCGGCATCGGCCTCCACGCCACGCCGCCCTCCCTCTGGCGCCCCCCCCCCCCCCCCCCTGCTGCGGCTCTGTCACTGCTGACGGGGTCCGCCGTCTTGGCCCCGCCCACCTTCATCTGCAGTAGAGGGGGCGGAGCCAGGACGCCGCCTTTAGCGCTCTCGTTAGCGGATCCTTCCTGCGTCGTCTCTGGGTGGCCGTTAAGCCCCGCCTCCTCCATCCCCGTGGTGACGGTGTCATCAGAGTCTGAGTCCAGCTGCAGGAGCCAGGGGCTGTGGGCTTGTCCCTCGCCGTCCCCCGGGACGTCCTTTAGCGGTTTCTCTGGTAACGTCTGCCCGTTGAGGAAGACGATCTCGTCAAGGAGCGACGTCAGACTCTCGTAGTCTGCATCCTGCTGAGGCTCCGCCCCCGGAGGCCCCGCCCCCGGAGGCTCCGCCCCTGTGACATCAGTATGATGAGCGGCGCTCGACCTCGAGGACGGAGAGGACGACGGTCCCTGAGACGAAGACGAGGAGGACTCAGGTGTGATGTCAGTCTGGGATGAAGGCCGGTCCTGATCTTTCATCTGGTCTGAGGGCTGATCAGAGACCGCCGGGGGGCGAGGAGCTGCTGGAGGGGCTTTCTCTTGTTGTTGTTGTTGTTGTTGTTGTTGTTGTTGTTGTTGTTGTGGTGTTGGTGATGTCGGGGGTTTCACCAGCTGCAGCAGGTTGTTGAAGTTTGCAGCTGTGGACGATAAAAACGTCGGTCAGCTGATGTAAACATGTAAACATGTAAACAATGCAGGATGTTAAATGTGTCTGTTAGAAGTAAACATGATGAACGATGAGTCACAAACACCGAATGTAAACATAAACAAACAAACAAACAAAGTGAAGATGTTTCAGTCGACTGGTTTAGATGCTCAGTGATTTAGTTTGTTAGTTAATCAGCTGTTAGACTGTTAATTAATTAATTAATTCATTAAGAATGAAACTGATGGTTTGAGTCAATCAGTTCATTACATAGATAATTAGTCACTTACTGACTCGTTAGTGAGTCAATCAGCCAGTAGGTGACCTCGTTAACCAGTTAACCCTCTATGTAAACCGACCAGGCTCGCCTTGGATCAGCACTTAGTGATGCTGCTATAGGCCTAGACTGCTGGGGGACTTCCCATGATGCACTGGGCTCCTCTCTCCTCCTCTTCCTCTTCATCTGTATGTATTCATGTAACATCAATGTCGTCACTAACTTTGCTTCTTCCTCTGAGTTTTTTGTTTTTTCACGGTCCTGTCGGCGTCCTTCCCCGTCTGCTGCTGCTGCTGTTGTTGTTGTTGTTGTTGTTGTTGTTGTTGTTGTTGTTGTTGTTGTTATGATTGTTGTTATTCTGCCCCCCCCCCCCCCCACCACCCTCCCCCCCTTTCCCTCTTTCTTTCTCTCTCTCAACCCAACCGGTCAAAGATGGCCGCCCACCTAGAGTCTGGTTCTGTTGGTCTCTGTTTCAGACCTGACGGGACTTCTGTTGTGATTTGACACTATAAATAAAAATGAATTGATTGATTGATTAACTCTGCTCGTTAGTTAATTACTGAGTCTGTTAGTAGTTTGTTTGTGTGATCAGTAAAATATTAGATTAGTCAGTTAACGAGTTCATCAGTCAGTTATTAGTAATTAGTTGGATCGTTAGTTAATCGTTAGTTAATTAGTTGGATCGTTAGTTAGTTAGTTGATTGTTGGTTAATTAGTTGGTTCATTAATTGATCATCAGTTAATTAGTTGGTTCATTAGTTGATCATTAGTCAATTAGTTGGTTTGTTAGTTAATTAGTTGGTTCGTTAGTTAATTAGTTGGTTCGTTAGTTGATCATTAGTCAATTAGTTGGTTTGTTAGTTAATTAGTTGGTTCATTAGTTGTTCGTTAGTTAATTAGTTGGTTCGTTAGTTAATTAGTTGATTGTTGGTTAATTAGTTGGATTGTTAGTTGGTTTGTTAGTTAATTAGTTGGTTCGTTAGTTAATTAGTTGGTTCATTAGTTGTTCGTTAGTTAATTAGTTGGTTCGTTAGTTAATTAGTTGGTTTGTTAGTTGTTCGTTAGTTAATTAGTTGATTGTTGGTTAATTAGTTGGATTGTTAGTTGGTTTGTTAGTTAATTAGTTGGTTCGTTAGTTAATTAGTTGGTTCGTTAGTTAATTAGTTGGTTAGTTACCTGTGAGGTTAGTGATGATGAAGGGGGCGGAGCTGCTGTAGATCTTACCGGTGGGTGGGCGGGGCAGTGAGGTGAGATGTATCTGCTGATTGGTCAGGCTGGGGATGTTGAGGGTGACTGAAGCCACGCCTACAGAGACAGGAAGAGGACAGGTTAGACTTCAGAATAAAAGCCATGACTACAGAGACAGGAAGAGGACAGGTTAGACTTCAGAATAAAAGCCACGACTACAGAGGCAGGAAGAGGACGGGTTAGACTTCAGAATAAAAGCCACGACTACAGAGACAGGAAGAGGACGGGTTAGACTTCAGAATAAAAGCCATGACTACAGAGGCAGGAAGAGGACAGATGTTACAGACTTCAGAATAAGAGGTCAGTACCTGGTGTAGGAGGCTGTAGCACCGTTGGTCCCGCCATCAGTGGGCTCAGGGTCAGGACCTGTTGCCCTGGCAACGCTGTGCCAACCAGTGACAGAACCTCAGCAGGAACCAGAGCCTGAAAGGCCGGCGGGTCAGCTGGAAAAATACAGGAAGAAGACGTCACAACAGAGACAACAGGAAGTCCCACAGAGACAACAGGAAGTCCCACAGAGACAACAGGAAGTCCCACACAGTCTGAAACTCATCAGTTGTTCTTATTTATTTTTATTCTCAACGTTAAAGCTGAACAGCTGGAACACATCGACACAGAAACACGTCTGCAAAGTGTCTTCATGTAACAAACTGACTAGTTGATCATTTCACTAAAATAATAATGATAATAATATGAAATTACTTTTCATAGACGACCGAGTCTCAGTGTTTTAACCCTTTAAACTTTCTGTCAGTGTGAGTCAGACATTCAGTTATTCAGTCAGGTTGGCGGGATGATCAGATGATCAGTGAGTGTCGTTGGTGCGTGACGGTCGTGTCTTCATGTGTGTCTCAGCCTTTAGAACAAACTCACATCACCTGATCAGTAATCGATCAATACTTCAGTCGTACCTTCCACAGTCGGGAGCAGCAGTGAAGGCGGAGCTGTTGGTGGATTCTTACTGCGAGACAGGATGTTGGGGATCGTCCTCGGCCGGTCCCTCTGCACAGGTGCATTGTGGGACGGGACGGGCTTCGACACGTGCAGGACGCCCTGACTGTTGGCCTGCTGGACAGGTGTGGTGGTGGGCGGGGCGGCAACGGTTTGACTGGGAGTGGGAGGAGTTGCATCTCCTGCTGGAGGATCTGGGGCCCCGCCCCCTGCTGCTGGAGGATCTGAAGCTCCGCCTCCTGCTGCTGGAGGATCTGAAGCTCCGCCTCCTGCTGCTGGAGGATCTGAATCTCCGCCTCCTGCTGCTGGAGGATCTGAGGCCCCGCCCCCTACTGCTGGAGGATCTGAAGCTCCGCCTCCTGCTGCTGGAGGATCTGAAGCCCCGCCCCCTGCTGCTGGAGGATCTGAGGCCCCGCCCCCTACTGCTGGAGGATCTGAAGCTCCGCCCCCTGCTGCTGGAGGATCTGAAGCTCCGCCTCCTGCTGCTGGAGGATCTGAAGCCCCGCCCCCTGCTGCTGGAGGATCTGAGGCCCCGCCCCCTACTGCTGGAGGATCTGGGGCCCCGCCCCCTGCTGCTGGCTGCTGATTGGCTGCTTGGACCCTCTCATGCTTCTTCTGTTTGGACGACAGGTGCTGCAGCTTCCTCAGGATCCTCTGCTCGCTCTGACCTGCAGTCAGACAGGAACACATATCATCGGTCACATGACTCAGCATGATTCATGATGTTAGGGAGTCAGGCTGCTGGCGTCATGATGTCAGTGACGCGTCCTCACCTGATCGCTGGGAGATGTCTCTGATGTAAGCTGCTCTCTGCTGGTTCAGACAGATCTTCACACTCTTCAGGTTCGCCATCTGACTCTGCAGAGACCGGATCTCCTGACGAGCCTGAAACACAGAAAACACCTCGGCTGTTCAAACAACCACACAAACGCCGTCCTGCTGGATTCATCCGCCGCTGAAAATAGTCCCCGACAAAGTCACCGTGTCCTCCTGTTCGTTTACTGGTTAAAGTAAACAGTGAGCAGCTGTTTTAGGAAATTACTGAACCTTTTTAAACATGAAACTATAGATTTGTGAACTGATTTTAAAGTCTTCAGTAGAAGAAACTAAACTTTATATAAAGTCATTATTAAAACCAGCAGGACTGGAGATCAGCGAGCGTCTGACTCACAGCTGCGTTGGTTTAAAGTTGAAACGATCCTCAGTAGGAACCAATGAGCTCGGAGCTGAGAGACACATCAGTGATAACTCTCGTGTTTACATGGTGAGCAGGTCGTTCAGGTTTTACCTGCTCCAACAGGAGACGCTGAGCGCTGCGAGCTCTGCAGGCGTCCGAGCGTCTCTGCTCTCCGACCAGCTTCTTCTTCACGGCCGAACTGTTTCTGAGGACAAACAGACAAACATGAAGTCCAACAGCTGAGAACAGTGACGTTCTTTACATATAGTTATTAAATCTAAACCTTTATTTACATTGTTTAGGGATCAGCTGACAGATGAACGTCAGCTGTTAGTGTCTGAGTGACCTCGATCAACAGCAGCTGCACTTACAAACATCCCATAATGTTAAACAGCTTAATACATCAAATCTATTAAATATTGACTTCTATAAAACAATATTAGAAAGAAAAATGAAGCTTTTATTAACAGAAACATCTGATAACTGAACACAGACGAGCCGCAGACGCAGTTTCATGTTTAATAAACTGAAACTTTTCTTCTTCTTCTTCAGATATTTCGTTTGTTTGTGAAAACATCACACTCAGTTATTACATCCTGTCGCTCTAACGAGCGTCTCTCCTGATTGGCTGCTGGCAGTGACGTCTCGCTCTGATGCTTCCTGTTCTTTAAAAACCTGCTGATATAAATAAAGTTTTTAACCATCAAGACTCAGCAGGTCCACAGTGAACAGTGAGGAAGGGTCAAAGGTCAAAGACGGACCAGTGATGTCATGATGACATCAGACAGGAAGTCTCTTACTTTGAGTCCACGTTCCTGATGATCCTCGCCAGCCTCCTCTGAGCCTCGTTCAGCCGACTCTCCTCCTCCACCGTCTCCATGGCGACGCTTTGAACCGCGTCCTCCTGACAAACACACACAGACGCTGCGTTCAGGGGAAACGGGTCATTTGAGCGCCGATACACAGCACGACTCTCGTCTCATCTTACGCTGGTGACGGTGACGACGTCGGTCGTCTTGGTGACGACGGCGTCCTCATCAGATGAGTTTTCCGTCGGCTCGTCCGTCTCGTCCAGCAGGTCGACCACCTGCCTCGCATCCGCTTCCGCTCTGCTGTTACTTCCTGTCTTGGTGACGACGGCGTCCTCATCAGATGAGTTGTCCGTCAGCTCGTCCGTCTCGTCCAGCAGGTCGACCACCTTCGTCGGATCCGTCTCTGACGGCGCTCTGACAGACTCAGGTGACCTCTGACCTCTGATCAGCTGACTGCTCTCAGCTGCACAAACACACAAAATGTTAAACTCGATTATTCTGTTTGTTCCTGAGCTAAACGCTAAATGAACCGCTTCAAACCGTCTCAGAGTCACAGATCAGCACCGAGACGGCGACACGTCCATCACACGAGGACGAGCGTCCGTCACACCAGGACGAGCGTCCGTCACACGAGGACGAACGTCATCGTCAAGCTGTTCAGCTGACAAAAATCTGACAAAATCCACAGTCCTCCTTCTGTTTATCTGAAGCTAATAAGAAGCTTCAGCGTAGATATCTGTCAACGTTACAGTCTGTTTAAAGTCTTTTTGTTACTAAACTTCCACCTGCAGCTCAACAGGAAACACAAAGACTGTAAATGTGTCAGATATCCACTGATGTGACTCAGACTGATGAAGCTGAAGAGAAGCTTCACACAGACTTTTAAATACACTGAAAGCACATTTGAAGGATTTTTTAATATTCAGTATGAACAGGAGGAATGATTACAGACACCTGACTGCTGGTTTAACACACTGGGAACACTGGGAACACTGGGAACTGGTCCTTTACGTAACAAACTGCATGACAAACTGAGCGTCAGATGTTCTGAATATGGACACACTTCCTGTCTAAATGTAGATAAACTCGTCTTAAACCTGAACTCAGGTTTAGTTTCACTTCCTGATCAGAGCTCAAGTTCAGCTTCAGCCAGCTCGTTAAGCTCGTTAAGCTCGTTACGCTCGTTACGCTCGTTAAGCTCGTTACGCTCGTTACGCTCGTTAAGCTCGTTACGCTCGTTAAGCTCGTTAAGCTCGTTACGCTCGTTACGCTCGTTACGCTCGTTAAGCTCGTTAAGCTCGTTACGCTCGTCACGCTCGTTAAGCTCGTTACGCTCGTTACGCTCGTTAAGCTCGTTACGCTCGTTAAGCTCGTTAAGCTCGTTACGCTCGTTACGCTCGTTACACTCGTTAAGCTCGTTAAGCTCGTTAAGCTCTTACAGCTGGTTAAGTTGGAGGAGGGGCTGATATGATGCAGCTCAGTGTTCGGGGTCGTACCTGATGCTGGAGAGATGGTGGAGAGGTACTTGTCCCTCCTCTTCGTCAGCCTGCTCTTCCTCTTCTTCAGGTGCGTCTCAGCCGTCCTCAGCTCCCGGATCACCTGCACCGCCTGAAACACACGACGACAGGCGGTCTGACTTCACACTCATCAACACAGCGAGCGGGCAGACAAGTGAAGAAGAGACAGCTGAGCGATGACGTGACCTTCTTCAGCGTGGAGATCTTTGACATCTTCTCATCACTCAGTCCGACTTCTCTCCTCAAACCATCAAACAGCTGCAGCATCTTCCCTCGCCGCCGCCGCTCCACCACCTTATGAAGACGCCGCTGTAAACAAAGCAAGATGATGAAGATGATGAAGATGATGAAGATGATGAAGAGCAGGAACCAGAGTGAAGAACTGAAACAGCAACACCTGTTTACTGATTGTTTACTGGATGTTTACTGGATGTTTACTGATTGTTTACTGGATGTTTACTGATTGTTTACTGGATGTTTACTGATTGTTTACTGATTGTTTACTGGATGTTTACTGATTGTTTACTGATTGTTTACTGACTGTTTACTGGATGTTTACTGATTGTTTACTGATTGTTTACTGGATGTTTACTGATTGTTTACTGATTGTTTACTGGCTGTTTACTGATTGTTTACTGATTGTTTACTGATTGTTTACTGGATGTTTACTGGATGTTTACTGACTGTTTACTGACTGTTTACTGATTGTTTACTGGATGTTTACTGATTGTTTACTGATTGTTTACTGGCTGTTTACTGATTGTTTACTGATTGTTTACTGATTGTTTACTGGCTGTTTACTGATTGTTTACTGATTGTTTACTGGCTGTTTACTGATTGTTTACTGATTGTTTACTGGATGTTTACTGATTGTTTACTGACTGTTTACTGACTGTTTACTGATTGTTTACTGATTGTTTACTGGATGTTTACTGATTGTTTACTGACTGTTTACTGATTGTTTACTGGATGTTTACTGATTGTTTACTGATTGTTTACTGGATGTTTACTGGATGTTTACTGATTGTTTACTGATTGTTTACTGGATGTTTACTGATTGTTTACTGATTGTTTACTGGATGTTTACTGATTGTTTACTGATTGTTTACTGGATGTTTACTGATTGTTTACTGATTGTTTACTGGATGTTTACTGGATGTTTACTGGATGTTTACTGATTGTTTACTGACTGTTTACTGATTGTTTACTGGCTGTTTACTGATTGTTTACTGATTGTTTACTGGATGTTTACTGGATGTTTACTGACTGTTTACTGACTGTTTACTGATTGTTTACTGGATGTTTACTGATTGTTTACTGATTGTTTACTGGCTGTTTACTGATTGTTTACTGATTGTTTACTGATTGTTTACTGGCTGTTTACTGATTGTTTACTGATTGTTTACTGGCTGTTTACTGATTGTTTACTGATTGTTTACTGGATGTTTACTGATTGTTTACTGACTGTTTACTGACTGTTTACTGATTGTTTACTGATTGTTTACTGGATGTTTACTGGCTGTTTACTGACTGTTTACTGATTGTTTACTGATTGTTTACTGGATGTTTACTGATTGTTTACTGACTGTTTACTGATTGTTTACTGATTGTTTACTGACTGTTTACTGACTGTTTACTGATTGTTTACTGATTGTTTACTGGCTGTTTACTGATTGTTTACTGATTGTTTACTGATTGTTTACTGATTGTTTACTGGATGTTTACTGATTGTTTACTGATTGTTTACTGATTGTTTACTGATTGTTTACTGGATGTTTACTGATTGTTTACTGACTGTTTACTGACTGTTTACTGACTGTTTACTGATTGTTTACTGGATGTTTACTGGCTGTTTACTGACTGTTTACTGATTGTTTACTGATTGTTTACTGGATGTTTACTGATTGTTTACTGACTGTTTACTGATTGTTTACTGATTGTTTACTGACTGTTTACTGATTGTTTACTGATTGTTTACTGATTGTTTACTGGCTGTTTACTGATTGTTTACTGATTGTTTACTGATTGTTTACTGATTGTTTACTGGATGTTTGTTTACTGATTGTTTACTGATTGTTTACTGGCTGTTTACTGATTGTTTACTGATTGTTTACTGGATGTTTACTGGATGTTTACTGATTGTTTACTGATTGTTTACTGGATGTTTACTGATTGTTTACTGACTGTTTACTGATTGTTTACTGATTGTTTACTGATTGTTTACTGGCTGTTTACTGATTGTTTACTGATTGTTTACTGGATGTTTACTGATTGTTTACTGATTGTTTACTGGCTGTTTACTGATTGTTTACTGATTGTTTACTGGCTGTTTACTGATTGTTTACTGATTGTTTACTGGCTGTTTACTGATTGTTTACTGGCTGTTTACTGATTGTTTACTGATTGTTTACTGGCTGTTTACTGATTGTTTACTGATTGTTTACTGGATGTTTACTGGCTGTTTACTGATTGTTTACTGGATGTTTACTGACTGTTTACTGACTGTTTACTGTTTATCAGATGACTCAGGGGTTAATTGCAGCTGTGTTTACATTAAGTTTATGTTGTTGTTGTTGTTGTTGTTGTTGTTGTTGTTGTTGAAGCATCACTGAGCTTCCAGAATCTATTTATTGATCATTTTGTTGTGATGCATGTTTCCAGTGATCTGATTGGTCAGAGGCCTGTTGATTCTCTGAAGTGAACTGCAGGATGAGTTACCATGGTGATTCCCCTGCCTGTCATCATCATCATCATCATCATCATCATCATCATCATCATCACGTCTTCTCTAATTTCATGAGCTGATAAAAACTCTTACGTTGGTCTTTACGCTCGAGTTCTTCTCTCCGTCGTCATCCGACTCGTCACCAAAGTCAGAGGAGTTGTCCGTCTCTTCGCTGGACGAATCCACCAGATCCACCACTTCCAACGCCCGCTTGGCCCCGCCCACCGTCTCCCCGGTGACGACCCCCATCTCGTCGTCCACGCAGATGATGTCCAGGTCCACCAGGTCACAGGCCAGCTCGGGCTGAGGGCACTTCCTGTCGGGGGAGGGGGGCGGAGGATGTGCAGGTGTGACCTCTGACCCCGGCGGCGTCCCTGCAGGGACGGCGTCTGTCTGAACCGCAGAGACCGTCACGGTCTTAACGCCGAGTTCAGCACCCTGACCAGCAGAGGGTTTGAGGGAGATGAGGCTGACCGGGGACGGCTGGAGGTGCGTGAAGGAGCCCGCAGACGTCACCGCCTTCGGAGGCGGTGCGGCGGGAACTTTAGTTGCAATCACATGATCCTTGCTGGAGGTGGCGGGGAGGATATTTAAAGTGCACGTCCCCTTCTGGCTCAGGAGATCAGAACTAGGGTGGTTTGGGGAGGGGAGGGGGGGCAACGAGAAGGACCGGAGGCCAGAAAGGGAGAAGGAGGAAGAGGAAGAGGAGGAAGAGGAACCCGCAGACATTACCACCTTTGGAGGTGGGAGGGGGGGAACTTTAGTGACAGTCACATGATCCTTGTTGGAGGTGGCGGGGAAGATTTTCAAAGTGCACGTCCCCTTCTGGCTCATCAAACCAGAACTAGGGCGGCGTGGAGCGGGAAGGGGGGGCAAGGAGAGGGACCGGAGGCTGGAGAGGGAGAAGGAGGAAGAGGAGGAGGAGGAGGAGGAGGAGGAGGAGGAGGGGGAAGAGGACGAAGAGGAGGCTGTGGAGGTCGACAGTGTCGCCACTGTGGTCGCAGGTGTTTGACTGACGACAGTGACGGGTGGAGCCTGAAGAAGTGTAGGAGGGAGGACTGAGAGGGAGGAGTCAGAGAGAGAGGGGAGGAGTCAGAGAGAGAGGGGAGGAGTCAGAGAGAGAGGGAGGAGGAGTCAGGGAGGGAGGGGAGGAGTCAGAGAGAGGGGAGGAGTCAGAGAGAGAGGGAGGAGGAGTCAGGGAGGGAGGGGAGGAGCCAGAGAGAGGGGAGGAGTCAGAGAGAGAGGGAGGAGGAGTCAGAGAGGGAGGGAGGAGGAGTCAGGGAGGGAGGGGAGGAGCCAGAGAGAGGGGAGGAGTCAGAGAGAGAGAGGGGAGGAGTCAGAGAGAGAGAAGAGGAGTCAGAAAGAGAGGGGAGGAGTCAGAGAGAGAGAAGAGGAGTCAGAAAGAGAGGGGAGGAGTCAGAGAGAGAGGGGAGGAGTCAGAGAGAGAGAAGAGGAGTCAGAAAGAGAGGGGAGGAGTCAGAGAGAGAGGGGAGGAGTCAGAGGGAGGGGGGAGGAGTCAGAGAGAGAGAAGAGGAGTCAGAAAGAGAGGGGAGGAGTCAGAGAGAGAGGGGAGGAGTCAGAGAGAGAGGGGAGGAGTCAGAGAGAGAGAAGAGGAGTCAGAAAGAGAGGGGAGGAGTCAGAGAGAGAGGGGAGGAGTCAGAGAGAGAGAGGGGAGGAGTCAGAGAGAGAGAAGAGGAGTCAGAAAGAGAGGGGAGGAGTCAGAGAGAGAGGGGAGGAGTCAGAGGGAGGGGGAGGAGTCAGAGAGAGGGGGGAGGAGTCAGAGAGGGAGGGAGGAGGGGTCAGAGAGAGAGGGGAGGAGCCAGAGAGAGGGGAGGAGTCAGAGAGAGAGGAGGAGTCAGATAGTCAGAGAGAGAGGGGAGGAGTCAGATAGTCAGAGAGAGAGGAGGAGTCAGATAGTCAGAGAGAGAGGGGAGTCAGATAATCAGAGAGAGAGGGGAGGAGTCAGAGAGAGGGGAGGAGTCAGAGAGAGGGGGAGGAGTCAGAGAGAGGGGGAGGAGTCAGGGAGAGGGGAGGAGTCAGGGAGAGGGGGAGGAGTCAGAGAGAGAGGGGAGGAGTCAGAGTTAATAAGCAAATGTTGGTATTTAGTTTGTGTATTTCTTCAGGTATTTTTGAGTTTATTGAACAGCAGAAGAAGAAGAGGACAGGAAGTGAGTGTTTGTTAGAGCAGCTGCTGACCTTTAATCTTTATTACACATAATCTTTAATCTCAGTTTAAATTTAAACAATTAGTATGAAGCTTCACACACGTAGAATTAATCAATAATGATCCCTATCAGTCATGATGTATATATATATATATATTATATATATATATATATATATATATATATATATATATTATATATGTTAATATTTCTTTCTACAAACAGACGTCTAAACATTTAAAACAGTCATGTCTCTATGTCAACGTAAACACAACGTAAACACAACGTCAGTGCAGCTCATCTCTACGTGTTTCCTGCCTCTCTGTCAGATAAAAGCAAAGATGCCAAAATAATAATCATAAAACAAACAAACAAACAAACTGCTGACTCACCGGTCTGGACCGGCAGGTTGGGGTTTACTGGTCTCAGCTGGCTGATGCGAAACAGTTGGACCAGTTTCCCGTCAGGTCTGCGGTAGTACTGGACCCCTGCTGGGCCCTGGACCAGCTGCAGGAGCATCGTCTGGGCGGTGGAGGGGGGAGCCGGGGGACCCGGAGGAACGGGAGGCCCCAGAGGCCCCGGGAGCACCGTTGGCACTGGGAGCACTGGAGGCACTGGGAGCACCTGTGGCACTGGGAGCACTGGAGGCACTGGGAGCACCTGTGGCACTGGGAGCACTGGAGGTCCTGGGACGTGAACCATCAACAGCTGAGAGCCTTTAGGAGCCGCCGGGCCCGAAGACACTTTCACAGAATCTGAAACACACAAGTACAGACGGGGCTCAACCTGAGGGTCCGGACCCCGACCGGCTGTCGCAGGATCATCCTGCAGGGTCGCAGGATGTTGCATTCCCAGTAACCAGCACGCTCCACCAGTACTTTTACTTTAATTACTGCAACATATTACTTGTATTTAAAGGTAGAGTTACCTCCAAACTGAACGGAGGCAGCTGATTGGTCAGCCTTCATGGCTGCACAGATGGACGGTTTGAGACGTTTAAGTAAAGTTTGCAGGTGTAACACCAACAACCCAGTTATTATATTATATTGATACATTATATTATAATAAAACATAGATTTATATTTATATTCCTGTGAAATAAAGCTGTTCCAATCAGTCGTACTTCCTGTTTTAGTTGTTTTCGTACCGTTAGCCACTCAGTACTGTGCTTAGCCCTCTAGCTAACATTTGCTGAACTTGTCTCCGTAATATTGATATTATTGTTGATATGATTAATGTTATTGCCTATTAGCCAAGTAGCTAGCTTAGTAACATACTGAATTATGTTTATTTGATTATTTCTTTTTCCAGGAACTGCTTCGTCTATAACAAACAATCTAAAACCCAAAGATATTCTGTTCACTACGACGCTCAGAAAACAATAAACAGCAAATTATCTCATTTAAGACGTTGAAACCACCAAATATTTTCCGTTTTTTGCTTCGAAACCGACTCGACTTATCTTTGCATCTCTACTTTATTTTAACTATTTGATTCTATTTTACTAAAATAGCGACTAAGCTAACACAAGCAACAGAGAAACCCATGAGCCCAGTAAGCTAACGTAATTTATCTAGAAAGTAAACTCTAAATTCCCAAATACGACAGTTTTTAATAAAATATGTTTCCTGTTAGTGAACCAGTGAACTAACCAGTTATTCCACTGGCAAACATTTAACTTCACTGTTAATAATGGGACAGTCACTGTGCACGTTAGCTCGTTAGCCAAGTAGCTAGTTTGGTAACATAATACTCGGTTAGTTCATTTAGCCTCTTGAAGCAGTTTTGCATGCAGAGTTTCTTTTAATGAAACATTAACACCTGATTGGGAATTAAACGTGTACGTCTTCAATATTTTAACACCTCTCATGAGAAATACTGTGGAAACCTTTACTGTTAAACACAAAAGAACAAAATCTTTGTGAGTTTATCTTCTAAAGCTTCTACTCTGATGTGTGACGTGTATATTTTGTATGAAACTGTCTGTTGAAGGGCAGACGTAGAGAAACAGATAATAAATGGATGAAACAAAAAGACAGGTGAGTTGGGTTTTCACCTGTCGGGAGGCTGAGCGCTGTGACCGGCGGCTGCGGTCGGGCGGGGGCGGTGGAGGTCAAGCCGACGGTGGAGGCTGTGGAGGTGGTTTTGGTGGAAGCCGAGGAGACGGCCGGGGAGGTCAGATCTGAAGTCTGGCTCCTGGGGGGATTAGAGGAGGAAGAAGAAGAAGAACCTTGTTGCTTCCTGTTGGACCCCACCCGGCCGGTCAGATAGGCGGCCAGCCGGTTCGCTGGGTGGAGCGCCCCCATCTTCCCCAACTGGATCTTCGCCAGAGGATAGAGCTTCCCGTTCACCTGAAGAAACAAAGACTTCAGTAAAAACTCTTTCAAAATCCAAGAAAAGAAAGAAAAACAGTTGAAACGTGAAACTGTTTTAACATCTAAACATGTTGAAATGTCTTAAAATGGAAACACTGAAGTTAAAAACACTTCAGAGAAACTGTGATTCTACGATCACAATAATTAACACAAGAAATCTCTGCAGGAAACGTCTGAATCAGCAGCTGCTTGTGGTTTGGACCAATCGTGGCGTTTGGTGTGGCGGCAACTGACGACAAATCTCACCTGCCAACAAACACGATGCCATAGACGAGCAAAACTGTTATTTAATAAAGATTATAAATGGAACTCAAGTACAGTATTTTCTGTTTATAGAACGTTGAGTCCTCATGGTTCTCATGTTCAGCTGAAATATAGTTGTGATCTGCAGGAAGTTGTTACGTACGACTCTTCACTGGCAGCAGTTTAAATAAATCACATTATTTTACTTTGCTTGATATTTTTCCAAATTCCTGCAATTTTACTGCAAAAAGAGACAAAACATCACAAACTGGATCATAATTTTAGAGAAAAGCTGCAGCAGAATCAAACATTAGTCCTGGTGAGTTATTACAGGAAGTGAAGCTTCAGCTGAAAGAAGCTGAAACTGCAGTTAAAACAGAATCAATGAAATAAATGGCAGCAGATGGAGTTTCCTCAGTTGTCATGGAGACTGTGTGTGTGTGTGTGTGTGTGTGTGTGTGTGTGTGAGCTACCTCCACCTGCTGATGAAGACCATGAGATGCAGCTGAAAGGTGCAGAAACAGTTCAGATGTTTACCTGGATCAGGTTGTCTGTTCCTCCCGGCTGCTTCCTATTGGCTGACAGAAAGCCGGCGGGGGAGATTCCCGTCAGGAAAGGCAGCGCCATGCTGAGCATCTTCTTCTTCTCTGCTGCCATTTTCTCTCTCCCATCATGCACCTCTTCCTCCTCCAGCTCCTCCTCCTCCAACTCCTCCTCCTCCTTCTCCTCCTCCTGCTGCTCCTGGAGGTCGCCTTCTTCAACCTCCTGCTGCCAATCTTCCAGAAGCTCCTCCTCATCCATGACCTCCTGCTGCCAGTCTTCCAGAGGCTCCGCCCCCTCCTCCACCTGTGCAAAGTGAAGAGTCATCAGGTGAGTTCGTTCTCTATTTGTTAGAGTTAACAGGAAACACTGACACTCTAGTACCTGTTGTTGTGGTTTAGTTCCTGCTTCCTGCTGCTGCTGTTGTTTTTGTTGTTGTTTTTGTTGTTGTTTTTGCTGTTTTTGCTGTTTGTGTTTTTGCTGTTTTTGTGCTGCTGCTGGTTTCTCCTGCTCCAGTCTGGGCTGGGAGATGTGGATCTTGTACTGGATGCAGTGGTCGCCGCCGCTGCCCTCCACAGTCTGACTGATGGGACTGACCAGGTAGTTCTGGAACCAGAAGGGTTTGTGCAGGCGGTCCTGAGCCATCGCCTCACACAGCTTCTTCAGCATGCGCTCGCGGTCGGCGTCGCATCTCCACCGACAATCCGCCACGATGGTCAGACGCTTCGACGGCTTCGGGGTCGGCGCCGCCGGAGGACTGTGAGGCGGGTCGGACGCCGCCGGCTGAACCGCTTCACTTCCTGGAGAAAAATATAAAAACATGAATCACTTTTCAGTCACAGACGAGAGTTTTTAACCCTGATCTACTGATCTACCGGCTTTTATTTCTGTTTTTATTCTTCTTTACAGAACTGGAACCAGTTTGATCTGTATATACACACAGAAATACACCCCCACAGACCTCCACAGACCCCCATAGACCCCCACAGACCCCCACAGACCCCCATAGACCCCCATAGACTCCCACAGACCCCCATAGACCTCCACAGACCTCCACAGACCCCCATAGACCCCCATAGACTCCCACAGACCCCCATAGACCCCACAGACCCCCACAGACCCCCATAGACTCCCACAAAACCCCATAGACTCCCATAGACCCCCATGGACTCCCATAGACTCCCACAGACCCCCACAAAACCCCACAGACCCCCATAGACCCCCACAGACCCCCACAGACCTCCATGTTAAAATACCAGCTTAACAGCAGAATAAACATGTTTACAGTCTGGGACAATAAACGGTTTTAGTCTCTGTAGTTAATTTCATGACTCACCTGTTTAAATTTGATTAAAGTTCTGCATAATTAAGGACGCGGCCGCTTTGAGTGACAGATGGGTGACGTCATAGGTAAGTTGCTACCATGGCGACAACGTTGGTTAGGTAACATAGACATGGCGTAACTCCAGATTCACAGAGTACAGACGTAGCGTCGCTGTTTCAGTGTGTTTCCAGTTCATTAAGTTAATTAAAACATTTTGGTCCTAAAAAAGTCTCGTTCAGTGTTCGGTTGAACTAAAAGATCCTCTAAAGACTCGATGTTCAGTTTTTACTTTGAGAATATTTTGTTTTATTGGTTTTAAGCCTGTTTTTCACCAGTGGAAAATGATCATTAGCATTATCACAGTTAACCATAGACTGTAAACGCACTGTGCTAACCCAGCTAGCTAGCAGCTAGCTGCTAGCTGCTAGCGTTGAGATCAGCTCCACCCAGAAATCCAAGATGTTGACATTCAAAATGTAAAGTTGAGGCTTCAGAACAGGAGTCCACAAACCAGCGGGTTACAGTCTGATATATAAACATACAGTAGATATTTATTCATACATATTATAGGAAGGACACCAACAGCACTTTACATGCACTCTATGTGTAATTGTTGTTTTATACTCTTTTCATTTATTGCTCTATTGTTTTGTGCTATTTTAATTACTGATTGTTCCTGTCATTGCTTACTGTGTCAACTCTCTGATTCTTGTGTAATGAGACAATAAAAAACTTGAATCTTGAGATTGTTATTGTTATTATTATATTTAATCTGATGTTTACAGTACTATATACATATATACATATATATATATATATAGGACATGTTTTATGAATTCTGTTGTCGACAGTGAAGGTCTGAAGATTTGTGAGGGTTTTTCTATTTTGGGACTTTCTCAGCTGGGAATATTATCAATGACACACCGATCAAAATTAAATTCATTCATTCCAAAAACACAGCAGGGATGACTTCTGACGGGAAGACGGACCAGCAGAGATCCGGAGACAGTAAACCTACCTGACGGAGGACCGGAGGCTTTGGTCTTGTCTCTCTTCTTCAAAGATTTCAGCCGAGCGTCTTTGGACTTTACGTCTTTAGACTTTACGTCTTTAGTCTCCTCCTGGAAGAAAAATATCAGACTGTCAACAAATCATCACATTTATTCCAAAATATGCGACTTGCAGGTGAAGTGTTGAAGAGAACGGAGCTGCTTCCTCCTGCTCTGGAGTTCCACAGGGATCAATACTCGGACACATCTAGAACTGCAACTAATGATTATTTGCATTATTGATTCATCTGCTGATTAGTTTCTCGATCAATCGATAATTGTAGAAGTAGTGTAAGAGCAGCATGTCTTAACAATCCAAAACTTCAGATTTTCAGTTCACTGTCAAATATCACGAAGCTAATCGTCACATTGAGAAGAACATTTTTGGCATCTTTGCTCAGTATCAAAATACTTGCCAATTAATTTTCTATTGATTGAGTAATTAATTAATTGTTGTAGCTTTAGTCACATCTTCAAAAAATACAACAAATTGAAAATCCTGTTGACTTTCATAACGACCTGAACATCTAATCTACGTTTAGATCAGGACGGTCATTTAAAAAAACATATAATGTTATAAATTGTTTATTCAACGTTTCTGGTTTTAATGGCCTTTAATGAACAACGTTTCCCATAAACCCACAGACCATCGCAGGTTAAATGTCACGTCTTGTGAAGTTTTTAGACAGCAGAGATTTCAGCTACAACGTTTAAGTTTAATTTATTTTAGACGAGAGTGTTACAATGATGTCACTACCAAAACCGCTGTGCTGGTAAACTTTCGGGAAATAAACTCCAGAAATATACTTTTCTCCAGAAAGTGTGAAATAATTCCTGCATTTACTGGGTTTGGATGGAAGCGTGTATCTGTGGTGTTCTGTGGTGTTCTGTATTCTAGGACCTGTTCACTACTGCAAAGCTGCCTCACAGATCTCTACATCAGGAGCTTTACCTTCTGCTTTTGTTTCTGGGTCTTCTTCTTTCCTTGGTAACCTCTGACCCGAGCACAGCTGCCGGCATCCACACCGCTGCTGCTCTCCTGCAGACAGACGAAGACCAACCTCAGAACAAACCCAGTGTTCAGACACAGTGATGGAGCTCAGTGCAGGAACCATTATAAATCTGTCCAGAGAGCAGGGACACTGTCTCTACAAATATCAGCTGCTGTTGACTTTATTTACTGTAACATCTCCGGCCACATCCTCCTGGAGGTAAATGTGAAGATGTTTGTAGTTTGGGTGAACTGAGCCTTTAACATTATTAGTGTATAAAACAGACTGTGAGTCCTTACAGCTGAGCAGGACACGGAGGCGGGTTCAGGGATGTGGACCGGGTCTGGATCCAAATCTCGGTTGTCCCTCTTCCACAGAGTCCGGACCCTCTCGGCGGGCTGGGAGACGCTGTCCGCCTCCTTCAGAACTACAAGAGACACATTCTGCCGTCAGCCATTTTAAACGCTTCACTGTGAGAACGTAGATGTGGTTTCTGATCGATGTCAAAACAAACCACAACAACCGAGAGTTTCTGAGACCAGTTATTATTCTCTGAACCTGCAGGAACCACAGAAATCACAAGAAGGAAACTTCCCAGTTAGCTGTTAGCTTCAGAGATCAGCTCAGAGCAATGAGTTTATGCAGGCTAGGTTATGCTAACGAAACTTTTTCATTGTAGCCAATGTAGCTTTATTTTTAATACTATTTACTTTATGTTTTATGCTAACGTAACTTTCAAAATCTTTTATGCAAACGTTACTTTTTGTTCAAGCTAATGTTAACGTTAACGTGATGTTACGTTAACGTGATGTTACGTCAACGTGATGTTACGTCAACGTGATGTTACGTTAACTTGATGTTACGTTAACTTGATGTTACGTTAACGTGATGTTACGTCAACGTGATGTTACGTCAACGTGATGTTACGTTAACTTGATGTTACGTTAACGTGATGTTACGTTAACGTGATGTTGCGTTAACTTGATGTTACGTAAACGTGATGTTACGTTAACTTGATGTTGCGTTAACTTGATGTTGCGTTAACTTGATGTTGCGTTAACTTGATGTTACGTAAACGTGATGTTACGTTAACTTGATGTTACGTTAACTTGATGTTACGTCAACGTGATGTTACGTCAACGTGATGTTACGTCAACGTGATGTTACGTTAACGTGATGTTACGTTAACGTGATGTTGCGTTAACGTGATGTTGCGTTAACTTGATGTTACGTTAACGTGATGTTACGTTAACTTGATGTTACGTTAACGTGATGTTGCGTTAACTTGATGTTGCGTTAACTTGATGTTACGTAAACGTGATGTTACGTTAACTTGATGTTACGTTAACTTGATGTTACGTTAACGTGATGTTACGTTAACTTGATGTTACGTTAACGTGATGTTACGTCAACGTGATGTTACGTCAACGTGATGTTACGTTAACGTGATGTTACCTTAACTTGATGTTACGTTAACGTGATGTTACGTCAACGTGATGTTACGTCAACATGATGTTACGTTAACTTGATGTTACGTTAACGTGATGTTACGTTAACGTGATGTTGCGTTAACTTGATGTTACGTTAACGTGATGTAACGTTAACGTGATGTTACGTTAACGTGATGTTGCGTTAACTTGATGTTACGTTAACGTGATGTTGCGTTAACTTGATGTTGCGTTAACTTGATGTTACGTTAACTTGATGTTACGTTAACGTGATGTTGCGTTAACTTGATGTTGCGTTAACTTGATGTTACGTTAACTTGATGTTACGTTAACGTGATGTTACGTTAACGTGATGTTGCGTTAACGTGATGTTACGTTAACTTGATGTTACGTTAACGTGAATTTTTAGTCTTTTTGTCGATGTAACATTTTGTTTTTCCTTCTAATGTAACTTTTTAAATTTTTATGCTAATGTTTTTTATTTTTTACATTAACGTTACTTTTTTATTTTACATGTTAACATTGTTTTAGTTTTTTATGCTTAAATTACATTTTTATTTTCATGCTAACATGACTTTTTAAGTATTTATCCTCCGTTTCATTCATGTATCCGATAATCTTTTGCATCTGACGTCGTGAGACGCGGAACGCTTCGAGCTCTGAGGTCGTTACGCTGACCGCACTTTTTATTCTGACGTTGCTTTTTTCATTTTTCATGTTAACGGTAGTTTTTTTGTTTTTTATGCAACATTACTGTTTTATTTTTTGTGCTAACCTTACTTTTTAAATGTTTTATGCTAATGTTGTTGTATGATATCTTAGGTAGAGTTATTAACGCTGCTGGTTGGTGATTTGGGACACTTCCTGTAGAGCTGGTTAGAGGTTAATTAACACGCAACATCGCAGCAGGTTATGAAACTGATGTTTTTGATTAATTTATTCTTTTAGTTTCGCTGGACAGACTCCTTTAATAATCTCTAAGATCTTTTTGAGAACTGAACTCAATGCTTGACTGAATCTGACCTGGAGGTTTCTTCCTGTTACTTACTGTAGGCCATCTTCATCCTCCTCCTCCTCTTCCTCTTCTTGTTGGAGCCGTGGTGGGAGGAGCCGGAGTCGGAGCCGTCCAGGTTCTTGAGCAGCACCACCTTCTGTTTGAGGCAGCTGCAGCCGAACATGCAGCGAGCGCGGCCGCAGTGTCCGATCCTGCAGCTGTGGGCCAGACTGGAGCAGACGCAGCCCAGCCGGCAGAACTCGTTCAGGCAGGGAGGAGCGCGTCTCCGGACCAGCTGGATGGGAGCGGTGGGGTTCTCACTGACGAAGCCCTGCAGACGATCCAAAGGGGGGGGGGGGGGGGGGGGGGGGGGGGGGGTTACAACACCTGACAGGTACTTTCATAATTAATCTGCTGATTATTTTCTTGAAAAATTCAGAAAAAGTTAATAGTTTAAATCCAATTCCTCCGAGTCCAAGCGGACGTCTTCAAATGTCTTGTTTTGCCCGACTGATAGTCATAAATCCCAAAATATATTATATATATATATATATATATATATATATATATATATATAATATATTATAGAAACAAACACCAGTGACTGGTTTCGAACAACTTAAGTGAATAATTGTTATCAAAACCATTACAGTGAAGAGTGATGTCAGAGTGTGGATCGTACCATTACAGTGAAGAGTGATGTCAGAGTGTGGATCGTACCATTACAGTGAAGAGTGATGTCAGAGTGTGGATCGTACCATTACAGTGAAGAGTGGTGTCAGAGTGTGGATCGTACCATTACAGTGAAGAGTGATGTCAGAGTGTGGACCGTACCATTACAGTGAAGAGTGATGTCAGAGTGTGGATCGTACCATTACAGTGAAGAGTGATGTCAGAGTGTGGATCGTACCATTACAGTGAAGAGTGATGTCAGAGTGTGGACCGTACCATTACAGTGAAGAGTGATGTCAGAGTGTGGATCGTACCATTACAGTGAAGAGTGATGTCAGAGTGTGGATCGTACCATTACAGTGAAGAGTGATGTCAGAGTGTGGATCGTACCATTACAGTGAAGAGTGGTGTCAGAGTGTGGATCGTACCATTACAGTGAAGAGTGATGTCAGAGTGTGGACCGTACCGATAAGGTGAAGAGTGATGTCAGAGCGATGGCGGCCCTCTCTCGGGTGATGCAGGTGCGGGGCCGGCCCTCCCACACCACGCCGTCCTCCAGGTCTCTCTGCTTCAGCAGCGCTCTGGTCATCACAGGTCTGCTGCCGCCAGGTGAGTCCTCCCCCAGCTCTGAGTCCGACTCCAGCGGGGCCATGTCCTCCGAGCACTGGGGGGGGGCTGAGGGTCTGGGACCAGGTCTTGGGTTTGAGCTTCTTCCTCTTGGTGAGGGCGAGGGGCTGAGGGGGGGTGGGTGACGGGTCTGTGAGGTCGGGGGGGGCGTCGGCTGCTGGTGTTCTGACTTTCAGCAGGTTTTTCTTTGATTTGGGGACCTCGGTGACGGGGGCCGTGCGCTCTAAGGGGGGGCTGACTGCAGGACTGGACTCAGCTGGACCCTGACCGGGAGCCGCTGCGGGTTCTGGTCTGGGTTTGCTGTGTTTCGGAGCTTTCTGCTTCCTGTCTCCTCTGCGGGACATCTTGGGCTCTTTGGGGGTGAGTTTGGGTCTCTTGGAGGGGGGGATGAACCCAGAGATGAGGTCTGAGGTGGGGGAGCTGCAGGTCTGCTTCAGGACGCTGTCCAGGGTCCGGACGTAGCTGCTGCTCCTGGTGGGCAGCTCGTACACCAGCGGCTCCACCGGCGGCTGAGAGAAGCTGGCGGCGCGCTCGTCGATCAGCTTCCCTTCGTTCTCCAGATACTCGTCCAGCATGTCGCTGCAGAACGCCGACAGGTTCTTCTTGTTGGGCTCGGAGCCGGCGGCGGCTGCACGACAGGAAACAGGATTTATTTATAACAATCGCTGCAGCTGCACTGTGATTCCTGTGTTACCGGATTCATTTCACTCAGCTTTGTGTTTGTTCATATGTTTTATGTTATAAATAGATTGATTGATGATCAACTGAATCGCTGGTTGGAGCCTTAAATGATTTACCAAGTGCATCAGATGCTTTCTGTTTTTTAAACATATTTTTGTACATTTTATAACTTTATTATTGGTTGACAGAAGAGTGACAACAGGACATGTGGAGCGAGAGATGTAACAAAGGCCGGACTTGAACTGGGAACCAGTTTAACCAGCGTTTATTACATTTAAACCTGCAGTAACTGATGTTTAGTCTCCTTCAGAAACAAGTAGTGAACATTAACTCTGACTCATCATCAGCTTTAAGCTGATATGTTGAACCTTCATGTGGAGTCGTGTTTCTACCAGCTACTGAGGGAAATATCTGCTCTGTAGCTGCTAAATGCTCCACTATGTTCACCAGCTAGCCTGCAGCTAACTGTGTGTGTTTGTTAGCCTGCAGCTAACTGTGTGTGTTTGTTAGTCTGCAGCTAACTGTGTGTGTTTGTTAGCCTGCAGCTAACTGTGTGTGTTTATTAGTGTACAGCTAACTGTGTGTGTTTGTTAGCCTGCAGCTAACTGTGTGTGTTTGTTAGTCTGCAGCTAACTGTGTGTGTTTGTTAGCCTGCAGCTAACTGTGTGTGTTTGTTAGCCTGCACCTAACTGTGTGTGTTTATTAGTGTACAGCTAACTGTGTGTGTTTGTTAGCCTGCACCTAACTGTGTGTGTTTATTAGTGTACAGCTAACTGTGTGTGTTTGTTAGTCTGCAGCTAACTGTGTGTGTTTGTTAGTGTACAGCTAACTGTGTGTGTTTGTTAGCCTGCAGCTAACTGTGTGTGTTTGTTAGCCTGCAGCTAACTGTGTGTGTTTATTAGTGTACAGCTAACTGTGTGTGTTTGTTAGCCTGCAGCTAACTGTGTGTGTTTGTTAGCCTGCAGCTAACTGTGTGTGTTTGTTAGCCTGCAGCTAACTGTGTGTGTTTGTTAGCCTGCAGCTAACTGTGTGTGTTTGTTAGCCTGCAGCTAACTGTGTGTGTTTGTTAGCCTGCAGCTAACTATGTGTGTTTGTTAGCCTGCAGCTAACTGTGTGTGTTTGTTAGTGTACAGCTAACTGTGCTATGAGATGCTGAGAGTGAACCAGAACAGTAAACAGATAAACAACGAGCTGAAAGTCACTATAAAGCTGCAGCGTCTCTGATAATTCTCTGTAGGTTCGTCTGACACATCAGAAATATGTTATAGATGCTTTAATGAGTCATTATTAGTCGGGTTTGTTACCATTTAAGACTTCAAAGTGAATAAAACATTTATAAAATATAGAAATGACCTTCAGGTTTGGATGATGGAGGAGTTGAAGTGGAAGCCTCTAACGGAGTGAATTTCTCTCTCCAGCCTTTAATCTGAGTGACGTCTGTTGTTTTTCCTGTTCGGGACACAAACGCAGCAGAAACATCTGCAGAAGAAAACACAAAGTTACTGCGATGGATCAAACATGTGAAGAACACATCATCCAGTTTAACACCTGTCCTTTAACGAGGATGGACAAAACTTTTAGATTGATAATTAAACAAAATCAACAAATTAATCAATAACATGATTCAGTTTATTCACAATGTTTGGTTTATGTTTCTATTTATATTTAGATGTGATTTAATATATTTTGACTCATGTTGGTAGTAATTGTGTGTCTGTTGTTTATGTCGGGGAGTCAGGGGTCAGGGGTCAGGGGTCAGGGGTCAGGCTGAAGTCACTGACTCTGTGCTGCAGGCAGCTGCTGGCTCAGCGGCTCCAGAGAGACTCCAGGAGGAGGGATGGGCAGACGGACCCCCAGATACTGCAGGTCGATGGACAGAGTCGCATCCAGCAGGTTCATCTTCAGTCCCACTGAGGACAAACAAAGAGAAGCCAGCTTTTATTTTAAAGGACCAGTTCCCAGTGTTCCCAGTGTTCCCAGTGTCTTAAACCAGCAGTCAGGTGTCTGTAATCATTCCTCCTGTTCATACTGGATATTAAAAGATCCTTCAAATGTGCTTTCAATGGAAGTGATGGAGGATAAAATCCACAGTGTGTCCACACAGTCATTTAAAAGTCTGTGTGAAGCTTCTATTCAGCTTCAGCAGTCTGAGTTAGTCATATCAAGTGGATATCTGACACATTTACAGTCTTTGTGTTTCCTCGGACAGTGTTTCCCTGTTGAGCTGCAGGTGGAAGTATAGTAACAAAAAGAGGAACTTTGGCACTAAAAAGACTGTAACGTTGAAAGATATCTACTTGATTTGACTCATTTGGACGCTGAAGCTTCATATTAGCTTCAGACTGTGGATTTTGTCCTCCATCACTTCCATTGTAAGGTCATTATGAACTGGTCCTTTAATGTCGCTGCTACAGATGAAGATCATTCTGTCAGAGTTACTGAACATAAACATAAACCAACTGGCTTGAAGGCCAAATACAGAACTAAGCTGTAAATTTAACAATAAACAAGTAAATGACAAAAAAATAAAACAAATGAAGTAAAATCAGTCAAAGTGAATAGTGATTGAACTCTGACCTTCCTGCAGGACAGGATGGATGACCTGTCTGTGCTTCATCAGCTGCAGGTCTCTCAGGAGAATCTTCTCAAACGCAGCGATCGGATCCTCAAAACTCTCCGTTAGTTCTGAAATAACAAACGTTTACAGGCTGTAAATAAGACACATCCTCTCCCGCTGTAACCCCGCCCCCCAGTTATCACGTTGGTTCAGGTAGATCCACAGACTAAACGCCTGCACAGCCCTGCTATATCCACACCTGTCCAGCAGGTGGCAGCGTACAGGAAGCAGCGTCCTCGTCCCGCTCGTCTTTCTGACGAGTCACGACGGTAATTTAGTCCGAACAACGAAACAGGTGAGACGCCAGCAAAAAGAACAAAAACAGAAATATCTGTGTAAATATGTAAATACTTGAGATTATTTTCCCGTTCATGACAAGAAGCATCGCAGGAAACAACCGTGCATCGCAGGTGTGTAGTTTTACCCGCGCGTCTCACGCTGCGTCGCTTCATCTAGAGATTCGAGGTCTCACCTGTTTTCTACGTGTGACGCGCGCGGTTCTCAGCAGAAATAGACAGGAAACACGAGAAAGACAGAAGCGCCGCAGCAGACACACTTCCTGTGTGGACGCTGCAAGCGTGCGACGCACACGCGCTGCTGAGGTTCACGCATCCAGCGTGTCCCAGGCGTTACTTTAGTGTTAGCCTGAAAGCTAACACTCAGAGCTACGAGCACCGACCGTCGGTTGGTTTCCATTTCATTAATAAACCGTCATGTACGTTCTGCACTGATGTCCTCTTCATCTTCATGATGCTCACAGGGATCCGTCCACCGGGGATCCGTCCACCGGGGATCCGTCCACCGGGGATCCCTCCACCGGGGATCCGTCCACCGGGGATCCGTCCACCAGGGATCCGTCCACCAGGGATCCATCCACCAGGGATCCGTCCACCGGGGATCCGTCCACCGGGGATCCGTCCACCGGGGATCCGTCCACCGGGGATCCGTCCACCGGGGATCCGTCCACCAGGCCGTTTTCCTTTCAGTCAGGTATCTAACCAGCTGATCATCATCACCTTCCACTGATGAACTCGTTAGTTAACGAGATTCCAGCAGGGCAGCGAGTCGACTGGTGATCAGATCTCTGGAGCCGAGAGAGGAAACAGTAAAAATCCACCTTCATCAACTCAACGTCTGTTTGTTTGTTTACATGTTTATTGACTGAACAGGTCAACAAACAGAATGATCGATTGATTGATAGATAAATATCTGTAAAAACACTTCCCAGTACAGCAGTTACGACGGAGCGAGAGTCTGCGCAGTAGAGTCGGTCAGCGGGATGACGAAGAAGAGAAGAGATGAAGAGTACTATTGAAATACCCCCCCACCCCCACCCCCAAGAACAAATCTCACTCCAAGCTGAAGTCAAAAGTTGTCGGCCATAAAGACGTTGAGATGACACACTTACCTCTCTTCATGTTTTTATCTCTTGCGTCGTCGCCGAGTCGCTGATGTCGACTCGGGTGCCGACAGTTGACGTTCAGACCGGCGAGTAGTTTGGCCTTGTTGTCCACGGTGAGTCTCCTCAGATTCACGAGTAGTTCAGGGTTGTTTCGCTTGAAGTTTGCGTTGAAAAAACGATGATGCGTCCCGGTGACGGCGTTGGTTGGAGCCGGATCGGCTTTCCTGAAGCCGTACAGGTTGAGCTGACGGACGAAGCTCGAGAAGTTGGTCGTTTTGAAGACGTCGGCGTTGTCCGAGGCGATGCCGTCAGGAGACAGGATCTGTTTCTCAAAGAGCTGCTGGTCAACGACGATGACCTCGCCGCAGCCGTCCCAGCTGATGGCGCTGTTGTCCGGGTTGTTGACCAAACGCCACAGTTTGGCGGGGAAGTTGTTGGGGTGGATGCAGTCAGGGAGTAAACTATCAGCAGCATCCAGGCTTTTGTCTGTAGTGTTGGAAACAGAGGCAGAGTTCACCTCATCTGAATATCACATCAACTGGCAACAGTTAACGCTAACGGCAGCTAGCAGCTAATAACACCTTTATTACCAGTTTAAAAAGTTAAAGCCATTTCCTGACAATGTTGATTAGCCACACTGTTCGCCAAATACTTTTTGACAAATAACGTAATTTGGTGCTCAAAGTTCAAACGTTGAAGCTGCTAAAACAGAATGACGACGTCTGACTGTAGTAGAGCTGCAGTCACACGTCACACATGCGGTGACACAAGGTGTTGATTCATAAGGCCAGAGAGAGATCGAGTGGTTCCATTTACCACCAATAATGCTAATTTTATTATGAATAAAAATAAGTACTACTAAAACATGTAGGAGCTGTAAGAAGGTGGATTTTTCCTCTTTTGGTGCAGCTAGGCCGACAGAGTCCCCTGCTTTCAGTCTCTGTGCTAAGCTAGGCTAAACATGTCCTGAGACGAAACATCTCCTCATTGAACATGTAGATTTTAATGAAATGAACAGTGAACATACTGCTGTAATAATAATATCTGTGTTGTTTACCGTTGTCCGTTTCCTCAGCAGGTTGTTGTTGGACTTCAGCTGACGTCTGAGTTTGTGCGACCGGTCCGAGGCCTTCAGGAGAGTCCACAACGTGAAGTTTGAGGGCCTCCTGAAATATGAATTTTAATTTTGAACACACAAGTGAAACTAATACCAAATAAAAACCAATTCAACTTTCCCTCCATATTTACTCTCCTGGTCATGTGCACTGCCTCATGGATGGAGTTTACTATTAGAAGACCAAAGAAATTAGAAAGAAAATAGATTATCTAATCAACTTATCGATTAATCGCTGCAGCTCTAATTTGTGTGATTGATGGAGTTGAGGCTCTCCGCTGAGTGTGGCCAGAACAGGTACAAACATTTCTCTGTAGACGTGGGCAGACAACATGTTGTAAAACCAGTTTGTTGGGAGCATACGATGGCCTTCGGGGTAAATTACAAAGATGCTGCACCTGTAAAACTGCCATTTTTCTTCGGTAATGCACATCTGGCACACACTCCTCTCCTGCAACACACTTCACATACTCCTGGAATTCTTTTTTAGTCACAAAGAAAGTATTTTCAACCGTTTGGTGCAATGTCAACAGCACCACAACCGTTCTACCAGACATGCTTCAAAACACACCACCACTGCTGCATCATCATCATCTGATTGGGACCATTTGATGCCTACTGGGCATGGAAGCAGGACCGCTCACCACAGTAAGCTTATGTTATACACAGTCTGATATGCTGTCAGGAATATCTCCCACTGTAGCGGGACGTGTATTTTTAAATGATCTTTATAATTCTGGGACTGTTGCTTACAGAGCTTCTGATAATTTGTCCACTTTGACTACAACTGCAGCCGTTTACTCTCCAGTTTGTGTGTGATGGCACTGACTTGAGCTCAAAGCAGAATTATCATCATTACATTATATCGGCCACCAGGATATTCGTCACTATTCCTACAGGAAACCTCAGAGCTGATCTCATTTGGTGTCTCTGGATATGATGGTTAATCCTGAACGGAGACCTGAACATTCATATTAATAAGAAGAATGACTCCAAAGCTGTGGAGCTTGTAAATCTACTGGACAGCTTTGAACTCACCCAACATGTAAGTGAAACCCCTCATCAGCATGATAACACTCTGGACTTAGTCATAACAACAAGGTGGAACACTGATAATGATTGACTGCGGCTGTTGAAGCTACAGTGCATGGGTTTGAGACATACTGCTGTAAAATGGTTCACGTCTTACCTTACAGGAAGAACTAAAGTCTGTGATGTTGCAGTGGTTATATGAGAACCAGGATATTACATGTGGGGTGCCACAAGGTTCTATTCTAGGGCCTCTTTTATTTCTTAAATGATATATATGATATGTGGTAAATGGCAGTGGCTGTGAAATGCAAGCTGTTGTTGTATGCTGATGATTCTACGTCTGTCTGGGAAAGACTCTTAGTAATGAATCAGAAAGTGTAAGAGAGCGGCTCATAGATAACAAGCTTTCAATACATTCAGGTAAAACTGAGTCAAGCCTGTTTGGAACTAAGAAGAAGCTTTCAAATGCAATACATCTGGCAAGAAAGGATTACTTTTCCCAGATTATTACAGAGAATATTACTCTCCACTATTGACCAGCTACTCAACACTAACGACATCCTGGAGGAATCTCAGTCGGCTTTAGAACAAACCTCAGCACTGAAACTGCTCTCACTGAAATCATCAGATCTAACTCTGATGAGAATAAGGTTTCAGCTTTCATCCTCTTAGACTAAGCGCAGCGTTTGATACAATTGATATCCTAATCAATCATCTTGAAAAGTGGGTCGGTCTTTCTGACTGTGTGTTAAACTGGTTCAAAACAACCATCAAAGGGAGAAAGTTTTACGTCAGTCTTGAAGATCATGTGTCTGAGGAACATGACTA
Source organism: Thunnus maccoyii (assembly GCF_910596095.1). Taxonomy (NCBI): domain Eukaryota; kingdom Metazoa; phylum Chordata; class Actinopteri; order Scombriformes; family Scombridae; genus Thunnus; species Thunnus maccoyii. The sequence goes on along the minus strand of NC_056548.1, from coordinate 448,449 downwards.
CTGCTTTGGTCCATTATTATTCTCACTGTTCATGCTGGTGACATCATCAGAGAGCACGATGTATGGCCCTGTTTACACCTGGTATTAACATTCGTCACAAGTGGACAGCTCTAAATACAGGTGTAAACGCACCCAAGACACATTCAGGACGGATTGAGATCCGATCACTCAGACTACATTCGGAGGTGGTCTGGGTCTGACGACATTCGTTTAGCAGTGTAAACACAATGCATCCTGGGCCACGCTGAAGGACCGCCTATTCCTCCTATTTTCCAGCAGACTAGGCATCAACTTGTTTGATAACAGGATAAACAAATGCATTATTTTGTTTTTCATGTGAATTAAAAACGTAATCCACCTCCCGTTTTTCCCGGTTTTCCTCTTCAAACTGACAGTTGGAACAGAAATTAAACCAAAACCAGAAAATAACTTGTTTTTCATTTGTCTGTCTGAAAGAATATTTCAGAAGCTAAACGTTGCTGGATAGTTTCCTGTCCTGTCAAGTTGATAACTACAGTTTTTAGTTTTGCTGCGCTGCTCGACATAATGAGCTCAGGATTTATGAGGAGGACGGCTGCTTTACTAAAAACAGTATGAAACTGGACTGTGTGTGTAACAGCTGACCTTTTCCATCTGTAGAAAAATACAGAATGTTGATTAACATTAGATCCTGACCGATCCTGTCAGCGTGTTGGAGATTTAAATAGTCAATGAACTTGCGCTGCTGTGTCTTGTGCGTAAATGCGCACAGCGTCTCTCAATGAAGCAGCTGCATATAACTGTATATGTGTCTATATTCCAATGCAGCGCTAGAGCAAATCAATAGGATGGGCATTTGATTTTCGTGAGATGGCACACAATGCATTGTATATTTGTTTACCTGTTATCAAACACAGACCCCCTCCTGCAGGTTAATAACAAACGAATTTGGTCTGTATTTATTTGCATATAGAGCGGGGAAGTCAGATCCGATCACAAGTGGTCACTAAGGACGCATGTGGAGACGCATGTTCATACCAGGTGTAAACAGGGCCTGTGTTTCCATAGTTACGCTGATGACACACCACTGTACATCTCTGCTGAACGAAATGATGCTGCAGCTATAAACTCCATTACTACCTGTCTTCTGGCAATAAATAAATGAATGAGCAATAATTCCTTTAAGTAAAATGAGGAAAAAACTGAAGTTCTACTAGTCAGCCCCAAAACAAAAAGAGAAAAGCTGTACAATAATCTGGGGAAATTAACTCCCTGGATTAAATCTGAGGTTACACGTCTTGGTATTGTTTTATCTTAAGATCTAAACTTCAGGTTCCACATTAACAAGGTGATGAAAACATAATTTTTCCATCTTAGAAACAGCTAAAGTACGACAATTTATAAATTAAAAAGATGCAGAAAAACTCATTTATACTTCATTTCAAGCGATTTGACTTAAAACACAAACACAAAACTACGGAACACACTACTGATAGATGTCAGGGAAGCCAGCTCACTTAATATTTTGTATCTCCTCACTTTAGCCTTTAACAAGCTACGACTTTCCTGATACATCCTGAAATTCTTTTGGCACTCTGCTTCGCACGTATGCATTCTATTTTTAACTTAATTTTTACTTATTTTACATTATCTTTCAGTGGGTTTTTATCGTCCATCGTATGTTTCTATGTATTCTATTTTCACTTTTTATTTTTTATTTTCTGGGATGGGCAATCAGTATCAATGCTGCTAAATAAATCACTGGCTCTTTTGTGACACACTCCTACTAGTTTTGACCTCTGAATAAAATATGGACTGCTCTGACACAAGTCAGATGTTGGTGGTGTGTTTTGGGTTTTTAGTTCCCTTCATCAAAAACTACAGAAAATGCAAAAATCCTAGGAAATGCGATGTGCTATTAACAAAAAATTGTGCCTTATAACAGATTTACCTTTGATGTGAACGAGATAAATAACTGTTCCTCCACTTCCTCCAGGCTAGGCTGCATGCTAGTGTAGGTGGAGTCATCCATTGTCTGATCCACATCTGTCTTGGCCACCTTTCGCCGCCAGGACTTCTTCTTGCGTTTACAGGGTTTGGGGGCTGGGATTGGTTGCACTTGCTGAGGAAGATCATGTGCATTAGCTTCTACTGTACTAGGAGGTGGACAGGGAACTGGCACTGCCTCTGTGTTTGGAAACTCCACCTCCATCCCAAGGTCATCATCGGTGGAGAAAAAGTGCACGAGGTCAGCGATTGAAGGCGTGGGTGACAAAGCATCTCCATCCAATGAAGAAAAGGTTGGAGACAGCGGCAACTGAAGAGCGAGGGGAGACAGCTCTGCTGGGAATGGTAGTGACTGTTCGTTCTCTTGAAATGATGGAGTAGGATCAGGGGGAGGCGTGGATATAGTGTTGTCAATAGTCTGTGATGCAGGGTGGGCAGGAGACTGGGAAGGCAACAAAGGTGCTGCAACAGATGCTAACGGAAGAGTCTGTGGTGTTGGCTGAAAAGTTGTAAATGAAGGGTCTGTGTACGGCTCAGGAGCAGGTAATACAGTATGCCATTTAAACACAGATTCGGCAGAGTCTTCATTGAGCGGTAACTCTTCAGGAGGTACCACTGCTGGAGTTGGTTCAGAAGGAGTGGAGTCGAGTTCTAAAGCTATCACAGCAGGTAGCGAAGGTAATGGCTCCGATGAGTTTGTGGGTGACAAAGGCTCAAAGCCAAAAGGTGAACACTTGGGGTCAGGAAGCAAGGCGTCAGATGACTTGGAGTCTGAAGGTAGTGTGGAAGACTCAGTAAGGGTTGGTGTTTGGGGAGTGTTCAGGACAGGTAATACTGTGTCAATGGGTGGTGACAAAATGGAAGATGCAGAAGAGGTAGCAAGAGTTGAGGACATGGCGGACATTGATTTCCCAAGGGTACAAAATGGCTGATTTGAGTTGGGTAACACTGGTGTACCATGTGGTAATGTTGGCTGTGGGCCTGAACTTTCAGGAACTGTAACTGAGGCCACAGAATTATCAGTTCTTGGTCCCTTCAGGTCTGCGGTGGCCCCCACATCCTGACATGATGGACTGGAAAGCTGATGAGTCATTTCAACTGCTTGTCCAGGGACATTCAAATCCATTTTGTCTGGATGGAGATCTGCACCATTAGAGTCAGAAGCCTGGTTGTTTGGTTTTGCGATATCACCACTGGGATCCTTTGGGGGACCAGTTGCATTGTTGGTGTAATCAGGAGGCGGACATGCAGAAGCTGCAGCAGAACCTGGTGTTTCTGGCAGGGATTCAGGTGGGAGTGCTGGGGGAGGAGACTCTGGTTTGCTCTTTACCTTCTTGGATTTTGTTGAATGCTGCTTCAAAAAAAGAGCGAGGGCTGGTAAGGGCAGAGGTGCTGGACGTTTATGCTGCTTTACATTCACCTCTGTTTGAGCTTCAGACTTGGGTTTATGGTCCACAGAAACATTCTGGGACACTGATGGAGCAGCACCAGCCGCCACTGATGATTTATTATTGATCTCACTGCAGTCTGTCCTAATTGTGTCCTTGCAGTTCAGTGAATTCAAGAGGTGCTTGTCCTCCTTAACCTTATTCTTTGTTACGACAGTTTCACCTTCTTTTACAGGTGATGTTTCACTGTGTGTTTTAGAGGATGTACTGTCCCTATTAGGAACATCTTGTCCATCGCCTTTCAAGGCTGCGGTTTTAGTGTTGGTTCGCTTGGCTTTGTGAGAGGTGTCGTTACTGATGCTCAGCTGCTCCAGGTTGCATCTTTGCAGTGAAACATGAGCCTCCCGAATTAGTTCAGAAATTAACTTCTGGGGTGGACTTGAGTTGCTGCTGAAGGAAACCAAACAATAAAAACATCACATTAGTGATAACAGTATTATTTACAGTGGCATATCATGGTATAATGTAGTAAACTAGTACATATTATCTGTAACTTTTACTCATTAGGAACAGTACCACAGGTTACGAACATGAATATTGACATTGACAGATACTTTATACCCACATTAGGGATGCCAACAGTAAACCGTTAATCGGTTAACCACCGAGAATATTTTGGAACTGTTATGCATGTCAGTCTATAGGTTAATTTTCATACTAGGGCTCGGTACTGAACTCGTTACTTCCCGTTATTCACGTTACATCAATTGGTGCCAAATTTCAGTGCCTTGCAGAACTAAAAGTGAGCTCAACCCGAGATAAGTTTTAAAACACATTTACCGACCGAAGCGTCTCACACAGAGGCTCCAATACTAACAGGAGCACCAACCCGCAGAGACAAAGAGACATAACGGATCCATTTTACGAGCCTGCACGGCATATAGCAGATAGTTAGCATGTCTAGCATCATTAGCATAGCCATGCCATGCTGTGTATAGCCCATAGACTGTATAAAAATAAGGTGTAGCTGCGATGTTAACAGCACCGTGCTGGGCAGGTGACAGGTGTGTTTACAATGTTTGAGCGCTCTGGAAGACTACATGGTGCGGATTTAAAGTCACACAGCTGATTGACTGTTAGCCTAGCATGGTAATCCTACAGCTATCTGTAATATCAATGTAGGTGTTAACCATCACCCAGTTGGTGTGCCAAATGATTGTGACTGATATGCTGCCAATCAGTGTAGTAGAGGGTGAAGGAATGAAAGAGCTAAGCCAAAGTACATTATGCCATTGAGAGCTACTGTGCCCAAACCCATTGAAAACACTTTGAGGTAAAGAAGGATGAGCAAAAAGTCAAGCTAACCAGGCCAGACAAGCTAGCTCTGACCACCGACTGCTGAACAGCTCTCACAAACAAAAGCTATATCACAACTTTTCTTAAAAATTAACAGTTAGTTACCTGTTAATGGGTGTCAGGCAATCAAAAGCAAAATTAACCGAAACTGACATCCATAACCCACACATACCTGTCATAGCCAATCTTCATGTATCTGGCTAATGTTTGATGTCAGAACTAAAGTAACAGTAAGGATATACAAAGATAACTGGCTGAATCCAAATCCATGTGAAAACAAAAGTGCAAAAGGGTATAAATTGAGTAAAATGTCTAAGATATAGATGTGTAGTCACAATTGGTAAAGACTAAATGAGGCACAACAGATGCACTTGGGCCATGAAACAATGTTATCAAACACTGCCACATTTAAAAAAGTATTTCTCTTAAGTATATTGATGGATATTCTACAGAAGTTGGTCTTCATTCTTGTTCTCTCTTGCAGACTTGATGTTTGAGAGAAAGAACTTGAAGAACCTGCCATCTTCACTGCGAACTCTTACCATGAACTTTCCCCTGTAACCTTGGCAGCTGGTTGATCTTTGTTCGTAGTGGAATTTTTCTGGAGGTCACCTGATGCTGAAGGTTTTGAATCAACTACTTTTGAGCTTCTAGGTTTATGGTTTGCAAGCAAAGACTTCAAGCTCTTCTTCACAGGATGTTGCTCATTTGTTGTTGCGCCTTCATCTTTGTGAGAGTCTTTGTTGGTATTTGATTTCAGTTTCAGGCCCCATGAACTGGAGCCATCTTCCTTGAGTCCTTTAGTAAATGGGTTATAGTCGACTTTCAGCTGAGCAAACCGTGAGTTCTGGTAAGCAGTGACTGCCATAAACTCAGTCTGTGGGAAAGTAAATGTGACAACGTTGGAACCATTTAGCTTTATGTCTTTAGCAGCTTTGTCAGTTTGGGCCAGGTGCAGTCGTGGCAGGTAGCGGTGCATTGGATGCAGGACAGTGTTCCCCTCTTGGTCTGAGATGTTGCTTGTTAGCTTCAGTTTGTAGAAGGACACTGGATTCTGCATCCAGTGTTGACCTGCTGACGGGGACTCTGGATGAGCAAATGGCTGACTCTTCACATGACACTCTGCCTTTCCACAAACTTGCCAGCACTTGCCGGTCCACTTGTAACGACTGTTGTCTACAGGTTGAATGTCCATGATCAAACAGTACTTCTTGGACGGCTGTAAGCCAGAGATGCGAAAACGGCAGTAGGGGAACATCCTGCTGCCTTGTTTAGTGAGAATCATCTCAGTCTTGCATCTGAAGAACTCGTTCCACATGCTGTTGTTGTCCAAAGTCACTTTGATTCCCTTGCAGATGCTATCAGGTGACAGGTTGTCTGACTGAGAACTGGAACTGGCGGGATGTTTCATAACAGGAAGTCCACCAGACATCCTGAGGACTTCCCTAGTTGGGTACATGATGGGTTTACCCATGTCTGCCTCTTCACTGGTTATATTAGTGCCTTGTTCCATGCCGCCTTCGCTTGCCTTCCCTGGTTTCAGGGCAACCAAGTGTGCAGGTGGATGGTTGGGTGCAGGCGCTGCTGCAGGGGTGGTTGCCCCTTCCTGATGGAACACCATTCCTTTCTGCTTCTTCTTAGAAGCCATGAACAGGTCCTCGACATCTAAAGGGCAGGAGGATCCCGCTGTTTATACATCTGTACAGTCGTTCAAGCCGGCATCCTGAAAAAAAAGAATAATAAACATCCATTACTTTTCATTAGGGGCCAAAATGTCATTCTTTTATTCATAGTGGTCGTTCCTTATGTTGTCTAAACACAAATAGTCATACAAGAATGTAATAAAAGACAATGTTAGTTACTGTCCCAGCACCTGATGCCAGCTTTCTGTCCTTGACAGTTTTTGATACTCCGTGTTGGGCAGACATTTTGGTTCATATCAAAAAAGGGCTGACACCCAGCCCTACTGTCTGTAGTGGAAAAGTGCTACTTGTATTGGTGATTCCCTGGGTCTCAACCATACGGTGTGCTCCATTCAGGCCTGTCTGTATGGTTGACTCACTCATATCAAACTCATACAAGCCGCATCTTGCCCGGATATTGTACTGACACTCTACTGGTTGATACAAAACAGACTTCAAACTTCATTCAAACTTTTCTGGCTTCATGTACCGGTAAAGTTTCATAGTGGTTTTATTCAAACATGACAGGACTGTTATGGAGCTCAACTGCTGCTCACACAATATCTTGTTCCTACATAACACCACCTGAGATGGAAAATAATGACATGAAGTTGAACAGTTGAATGACTGCTTCTCACAAGTGTAATCAGCTCTGTAGATCCACTAATGGAATTTCTTATCCAGGGTTTTCCTTGCTTATCTAACTCAAAGGCGGGCCACCTTTGTTGAAAATTTCTGCAAGTGATGTTGACGTAACAAAAAAGGCGGAACACAACTGCGAGGGTATTGGAGCACCCGGACAGTCAACAGCGCACACACTTTAAAGTTATCTTGATTTAATGACCAAATAATGACCTTTACAAGAACAATGTATATTGTATATTGTGAACTTTCTACACTGTCATACAGAGACTAACATTAGTGGAGCAGAGCAGAGAAATCCAGCAGTAACAAATGAGACCTGATGACCAACAAACAGTGCAGCATTTAACAACTTAAACCAACTCTCTCAAATAACTTGGTGCTCAGTCTCTTTCACCTCAGAAAACCTGCGGCCGCTCAGCGTGTTGGACAGCGTTGTTTTTCCACTGCTGGAGACATGAGGTTAATAACACATTGGAGCACTCCTCCTCTTGTCTTAATAAATCTCTGGACCTCAGGTAGAAGAAGTTTCTGCAGATGTTCCAAATCAGCTCAAGAGAAACTTCTCTTTGGTGTCCAAAAAATCATGAGGAGTCAGAGCAGCAAAATGTTCTTTAATACCGGCGATAAAGGAGAGCAGTTTGAAGTGCACACAAGGTTCACCAAAAACACTGAGTTGTAAGGGCCAGTGCTCCTTCTTTTATACTGTTTGGCTTGCATAGGTCACGCCTCTTGTCCTACCACTTCATACTGGCCAATTAAACAATTAGAAAATTCTTTACATCAGCTATTTTAGGCCTGAAATCCCAGGATAGGTTTTAGGTAGGCCTGGACATGTTTGGGCATGTTTAGTTTATCCAGACATGTCCAGATACATCTCCTTTTATCTTTTAAAGGCTGTTCAGGTTTATTTTACACTATTATTTCCATATCCTTCCTTTTGGCCTTAATTTTTTAAGTTATGCTTGCCTTTTTTCAGCCTTATTTCCTAATTCTTTCTTGAGGTTATTTTTAAAAAATAATGAAATTTAATACAAACACACTTAGAATTTCATCAAGTGCACTGAGTGTGATTATCTTCAACATATTACGTGCCTTTATATTAATCACCAGATTTTGTGAGGTGTACACATAATATGACTGGTATAATGCTTCATAATAATAACTATTCAACATACTTCTGCTTAAAGCTTATATTAATAGTCATCATTTTGCATTGCATTTTGTTTCCTTCAGCACATCACAAGTCTTTAAAATTATACCACACTTTCAAATTCATTCATTAAAATAAAATGGCTGCGGACCATTTATCTTATCTGCCAGTTGTGTTTCATATTGTATTTGAGTGGAATAAGGACACTGGTGAATGATTTGGCACACAGTATACTGGAACAAGAGACTGAAAATAGTGCCCCCTTTTCTATTTATTCAGTCGACAATCTGTTTTGAATAGAGAATCGATTTGGAATCAAATCGGCACCCAAGTATCATGACAGTATCGAATCGGGAGATGAGCATATCATCCCAGATCTAAAAAATCAACACCATCATTTGTAACAACCTTTATTTTTTCAACTTTTTGTTCCATCTTACTGTACAGTTTAAATCCCTATGGACACTTTCATCTGTCAGATTGTGATTTTTTTCGTTTCTGTGCATGACACCCTAGAGGTACACACAAACGATCCAATCCAGGGAAAACCTGTTATCATTGACATTGTTTATTATATATCATTCTTCTGCTTGTCTTTTGGATTATTGAGTTTTACTGAGAGTTTTTTTTTCTCTTTTATCTAGTGTCACACAGGGAATTAAATGAAAGCACATTTATATACACCGATCAGACATTCTCTTTGTAGGTTTTAAACTTCATAATTTAAATAATTGGATAAATTATTAAATGACACACTTATTACAGTGCTCTTAAAAAGGCAGAAAAGAAGCACCTGCATGTATTTAACCATATGCTACTGTAGCCTTTACATTAATGTGTTGGTATGTGACTTAACTAAAAGTGACCGTGGGGCTGTTTCACACACTAACAGACCAACATGTTAAACTTTTACATCATGAAGAACAGGTCAGAAAGGGGCTCAATTACACATAAATCCATGCAGCAGTTTCTGCTATATGTGTTCGTGGGCAACTGTTAGCCAACATGTTAGCCATTAGCACATGATAAGCTGGTCATCAGGGTCTTGCTGTGAGTTTGATTTAGTCATTAGCTCCCCTAGTGGCCAAATTCATTCAATGCAGTTTTAAGTGCTGGAAAAAGTGTTTCTTCTACATATATTTTGCTATTGGTAGCACACAACACAGAGTATAAGTGTAACCGCGTGTCTACACAGGAGGCATTTCAGACACATTTTCAGTCATCCATCTCATATGCGCCTGATGTAACCTCTATTTTGATCAATACAGCTGCCGTTTCGCTCATGCTACATGCATGAGACCGCGACCCAAAGCATATTTTTAGGATTCAATACTGTGCCTGAACCCATCCTGTATGATCCTATATTCTAGATTTTTCTTCCTGTCAACAAACGCCACGCGCAGATCCAAACCAACATTGAATTGATCTACTAGCATGTATTGTGATATATCTTATTCCTCTGTGCCCTAGACCTCCGTTGTTAAAAATGCATCAGTGAGCCACACCGCTGCTCTGGGTGACATGTTCCTTTGTCACCATGAACACACTGAAGTTTATTTTGACTCAGTCCTCAAGTCCTGCTGCCAGAAATACTCACTACCAAATGTGGATTCATCCGCTGCAGAAAATAGTCTCCAAGAAATGCACTATTTCCTCCTATTGGTTAAAAATAGAGTGGTCAGCTGTTTTAGGTAATTACTGGGCATTTTTGTCAAACATGGAACTCTATATTTGTTTGTCTATATTTATGTCTTCAATATGAACCAGTGGGATTGGAGCTATAGAATATGGAAGTCAGAAAGTGTTGATGGATGCGCTAACACACGGTGGGTTTGGCTCTGTACATGAGATTTGATAATAAGAAAAATATAGAATAAAGCCAGAAATACACGTTAAAATATAGCCTATTTCAACTTCACTGAACCTTCTGAACTTATAATCGCTAACAGCCCAGCGCTACATTACCACAGTTCAACATGCACTATTTCTTTTCTGTTTTAATATGGTGTACTGTCTATTACATACATCTTTAGTTTAATTGACTGCCTGGTTTTCAGACTAATTATCAGACAGTAAATTCCTCAAGATGACGACTTGAGTATCACCACAACACACCGCACCGGCCCCAACGCACCCAGTGGGAGTCTGTTCAGGGGTAAACCAATAACAAAATCAATTACCCGCTGTGTCCCTGCTGCAATGCAGATATTGCAGAAGTTGACTTTATATGCCTAGCATCCCTCACTAATGCTTTCATAACTGATCTGCATGTTCCCAGCAGCGTGTAAACTTAGCTTAACGGAAACTAAAATGAGTTGAGATGAGTTACTGAAAACTGACCTTGTAACAATCAGTAAACATTCCTGAGTAGTTTCACCTCACTGTGTTTAACTTTGGATACATGGCATTAACAGTGATGAACAGAGAATACAGCTACCAGCAGCAGGCCTGAGTAATGGCTTCCCTCGTCTGCACCGACCCCCCCAGCCACGTGCTCGGATCCCGACACGCGGATTACCTTCTGCGTGCTCGAGCAGATCGAGTATTTCGACGTTACAACATAAATCCGAGCGTTACCGTCTGTTTTTCCGCCGTATAGGCCTCATCGACACCGTGGATCTTTTCTAACTGCGGGGGGAAGACGGCATGCGGTGTCCAGGCTATGTGACGTCATCGTCCGCCCCGTCCTCCCCAGCACTGCGCAGCCTCGGACGCCATCTTGCTGCCGCCACCTGGTTTAAAATGAGCCCCGGCGGCTCCGAGCAACGACACCGGAGGATCCTCTGTCCGTTACCCGCCGACAAGGAGCTTCGGGACGGTTGAATGAAGCCTTCTATCCTGCAGATTCACCTTTACCTGTCGGACTGTGTGCGGATGTGAAACTGGCCGACAGACAACACGAACCGAACAGACAGACGGGCTGCTGGGTCACATCTGCCCGGATGTGGCTTACAGTTAACCGATTAAAGTTAGTGATTAGTGTGGACTAAATGTCGGGAAACTGGTGGGAATGTCTCCAGTAACAGCCGGGGTTTCTGATCAAAAGCTCCGGTTAACTATGGAAACCATTTCCTGGTTCAGGCTCCATACGTAGCTGGTGGAGTTTAACTAGTGATCGATGCGGATCGATCACAGTTCAGGACGAAATAAAATGAAAATGAGTCTGTTGTTTGACCCGCTGTGGTTAGGAAAGGGTTAACACTGGTTGTGAATGTGTCGCTTCGGTACCAGCTGGTTTATATGGGCTGTAATGGAGGACGGCGGTGTGTTAGACATCATTATCCGTGTTTCAGCCTTCATGTTTGGCTGTAAATTGTTCCGCAGCAGCGACTCCATGTTGTTTCCCCCTTTTAAACCGAACAGTTCGTCTGAAGATACAAAGCTGCTGCACATGTCGGCGTTTCTGCGGGTGACGTCTCCGTTCAGGCCCACTTTGGATAATAATAGTGTTTGAATGTGAAGCTTGAACGACGGATTTACACAAACCGCGGAGAAGAAACACAGAACGAAACAGCTTCTTCAGCCATGATGGAGCTGCTGTCCGGTGTTACAGATGTTTAAACTACAGCCAGCATAATTACATGAAGCTAAACATTTATTACGTAAAGCCACGAGTCAGCAGAGAGGAATCCAGACAGAATAAAACCAGTTAGATTCGTACAAAAACATCAGACTCGCTGCTGGAATTACATGATTTTCACCTCAAACAGATCCTGATATTTTATCTTATTTAATAGTTGCGGATAATCGATATAACTTCAGTATTATTGTTGAGATTAAAGTAAGAATTAAACCGTGAAACCGCCCGTTTGTTTAAATATAAAGTGCGCGTGCACGATTTTGCTGAAGGGGCGCGGACTACGGCACAATGGCGCATGCGCTGTAGGTTAAATGAACTGATGGGGTGCTATGTTATCCTCACATATTTCACATTTTTTGGACTGTTTGAATGTGTTCGTGTTACCATAATTTGTCATCCGCCACCTTCACGTTGTCCTCGGTCCGACTGCAGAAGCAGGTAAATCAACACCATGAGCAGGTTAGCTTCCAGGCTAACAGACGGCTAACAGCAGAGACACGGACAGTTAGCCAGGTGACCTCAGGAGATCTTTAACTGAGCTCTTAATCATGTGTGTAAATAAACGGCACTTGTCATTTTGTTAAACAGCCACATAACGTTAACTAGTGATGACTGCTGGCCGCACCGTGTCACATGCAGGACTGTTCTTCAAACAGAGTCCATCTTGACTGTAAGGAGAAAAAAAGCTGTTTGGTTGGACGACATGTCGTGTTGACGCACTTTGTCTCCGGAATTCAAGAGGAAACAGAAAAGCTGCAAAATACCGAAATAAGAATAAAGTAAAACGACTTAAAGCCTCGATAGAAACACGACAGTGGAAGAAGTACTGAGATACTTTACTGCAGTAAAAGTACCAAAACAGCAAAGTAAAAATACTCTAGTACAAGTACATCAGTATTATGAGCTTGATGTAGTTAAAGTATTGCAGTAAAAGTACATCAGTATTATGAGCTTGATGTAGTTAAAGTATTGCAGTAAAAGTACATAAGTATTATGAGCTTGATGTAGTTAAAGTATTGCAGTAAAAGTACATAAGTATTATGAGCTTGATGTAGTTAAAGTATTGCAGTAAAAGTACATAAGTATTATGAGCTTGATGTAGTTAAAGTATTGCAGTAAAAGTACATAAGTATTATGAGCTTGATGTAGTTAAAGTATTGCAGTAAAAGTAGTGGTTTGGTCCCTCTGACTGATATATTATTATATATGACATCATTAGATTATTAATAGTGAAGCATCAGTGTTAGAGCAGCATGTTACTGTTGTAGCTGCTGGAGGTGGAGCTAGTTTACACTACTTTATATACAGTTAGCTAGTTTAGTCCAGTGGTTCCCAACCTAGGGGTCGGGCCCCTCCAAAGGGTCAGCAGATAAATCTGAGGGGTGGTGAGATGATTAATGGGAGAGGAAAGAAGAAAAAACAAAGTTCTGATACACAAATCTGTTTTCAGTTTTTGGACTTTTTCTCTAATCTTTGATTTTTGCTGAAATATTGGATCATTTGAACATTTATTGAAATGAAAGCATGTGAGAAGTTTAGAGGGAAAAATCACTATTTGGTGGAGCTGTTAACAACTCATAGACATGTGAAATGTGACCCCGACTACACACTGCTTTTTGTAAGACGTCAAAAGACAAAAAGGTTGGAAACCACTGGTTTCATCTTTAACAATGTGTTGTATTTTAAAAGCTTGTTATGTTATCCATTGTGTCAAATCTTCATCTGAAAAGTAACTAAAGCTGTCAAATAAATGTAGTGGAGTAGAAAGTACAATATTTCCCTCTGACATGTAGAAAGTAGCATCACATGGAAATACTCAAGTAAAGTACAAGTACCTCAAAACTGTACTACAGTAAATGTATTGAGTTACTTTCCAGCAGTGAAACAGTGACTAAGCATTGAAGTATTTTGAAGCCTTCCAGTGTTATTAAATATCCAGTTAATGAGATAATTTGGTTAAAGATTGAGATCTATTATGAAAATATACAGTTTAAAGATGGTGGCATAAATTATTATAAAGATGGCGTAACGGTACTGGACGGTTTGAGGATCTTGTACTTCAGTATTTCCATTTTTGTAACTTTATACTTTTACTGCACTACTCTACTGTGTTTCTGCTGGAGTCACTGGGAGCTTTGTAGACGGAGAATTTACACACAGAACTTGTTTTAAATCTTTATAGAATATCATTAGTTATAGATTAAGAGAACACAAATACAACTTCAACAAATGCATCAGTTCTCTGCATACTGAGTACTTTTACTTTGCTGATAATACTGGTGTTTGAATGGCGGACTATGAATTGTAAGTTGTGTATTAACACTCTGTCCTGTTTCTTTGTGTTCACTAGTGAACCGTGTGTTGTTTTGCAGGTCGTCGTCCTCTGCAGCGGATTAAAGAACGCAGAGAGAAATCACAGCGACACAAATAACACTTTATTCATTAAAACTCAGTGGTAGACAAACAGGTAAGGACATGACGACAGGAAGACATCAGCTTCAAGTTTGTTGGTGAATAAATTGAGGGTTTGATCTGCTACATAAAAAACATCAGATACATTAAAACAAACTGTCCCTTGATATCCTGACATGAGGGTGAAGTTAATCCAGATCTACAGTCAGACATCACCAACATGTTCCAGTTAATACGGATCAATAAAAGACATCATTACATCACATTTAGTATCAAACTCAGTGATCAGACACCAGTTTCCAGTGGAATGAAACAGTTATGAACAGATTCAGTGTCAGCTGTATGTGCAGCAGCGTTCAGGGCCACGTTAACCCGCTGGGGGGGCCCCGGGGCCGACAAATGTGCTGCGGGCCCCCGGTGCCCCCCCCCCCCCGTTTCTCCCACTCTCTGCACATCATGTATGTATTAAACACAATTTACTGAGTAAAAGGCACCATGTAGTGAAATAACGAACGTGTTCAGGCGACGCCGTTGATGAAACTTAACGAGTCGTCTGCTGATTAGTTTGTTTCTGTTTATTTTCATTAAAAACTTCAAGACAACAAACAAACAGCAATTATTCACATTTGGAACCAAATGAGAATAATTGCTAATTGATTATTGTGTTTCTGATCGTTAATCAATCATTAAAAATGTTGCCAGTTCTCCAAATAAACCAATCAATCAGTTACTTGTTTCTGCTCTAAATATTATAACAAACACATAATTAAACATATCAGCACATTGATTTCGGGCTCGTTCAGCATCACAGCGTGACGTCTGGAACGAGATCACAGTTTAAAGGATCAATCATGTTTGGATCCAAACCAACAACGAACTGATCTACTGACCAGCTGATAGATCTGATTACTGGTCACATGATCCTTCATCATCAGGAGTTTGAATACAAACTCAACAGCTGTCAGTAGATCAGTTCACTGTTACTTTGGAGCAGAATGATCCTTTAATCTGAAGTTTTCTCCAGATGAGTCTTTAAATATCTTGTTTTGTCAGATATTCAGTTTATGATCAAACATTTTAAAAAGCTGAAAGTTTGGTTTGCTTGATTAGAAACGCTGCGATGAGTGAACATAAACATCTGATCACATGATCCGATCAGAAGTTATTAATCAATGAAAAGATCAAAAAGCCTTTGAATCAAACCAAAACTTCAAACACACTCATAGTAGAACAATAAAGGTCCACTCACCCAGAGCTTTCAGCCACCTCTCATGGCCTTCATCATTACATGGAGCCACTCAGACATCATGAAGATGCTTTAGTTGTTGTGTGGATCTGAGCTGATGAAGGCCTTAAAAGTGCCTGAAAGATCCGGAAAAATCCACCAAGTAAGTAAGTGAGGCCTGTCAGAACTGATCCCTGCTGGTTCCGTTTATAAACCAGTAACAACAGCAACTGGTTTGCATCAGTGTTCATCATCATCATCATCATCATCATCATCATCAAGTTTAAAGGTAGAAACACTGCGAGTGGAAATCAAAGATGGCCGCCTGTTGCTGCAGAAACCAGCTGAGATCAACATTCATCTGTTTGATTTAAAGGAACGTGAAGAAGAGTCGAAGGTCCGTCAGTTTGTTGTTTGTTCAAAGGCTCAAACAAGAATTGATCCACAGAAAATCAATCAACTAATCTGATAATTGATCCATTGTTCAGGTTGTTATTCAGTGGATCCAGTTTCTGTTGTTACTTTACAGTGACGACTACTTCCTGATGTTTTATAGATCGACAATCAATTAACTGAAAGAATATTCAGCAGATGAATCAATAATGAGGTTGATGATTAGTAGCAGCTCCACTAAACACCCAAAGCTTTTAGTTAGAACTGCACATTCACTATCAAAAATATATGAAATCAATTTATAATAAACTAACTGCCACACAGGACACCGGGGGCCCTCGGGTCCTCTGGGGGTCCTCTGGGGGCTCTGGAACAGTTCCCTGCTTTGTCCAGCTGGTGGTGCAGCCATTAGCACAACACAAACCTGCTGAACGGACAAAAACTGGATGTGTGTTAAGTGTTAAAGTGACTTCCTGTCTGATGATCAGCTGGAAACATCTGCTGCTAGAACCAGTTAGAACCTGTTAGAACCAGTTAGAACCCGTTGGAACCTGTTAGAACCAGTTGAAACCTGTTAGAACCAGTTGGAACCTGTTAGAACCTGTTGGAACCAGTTGGAACCAGAACTGGCTGTGCGTTCCTGTCGTTCGAGGTTCTGATTGCGTGAAGGCGTCGGTGTGTTGCAGCTGATCAGCTGATCAGTGTTTATGTGTAATCTGAGAACTTTCTCTGGTTCGAGTCCGTTTGTACCTTCAGTGTGATCACAG
>NC_056548.1:411865-426865 GCF_910596095.1 Thunnus maccoyii | reverse complement strand
GTGCTGACAGGTGTGTTTCTACAGGTGTAGGTGCTGACAGGTGTGTTTCTACAGGTGTAGTACAGGTGTAGTACAGGTGTAGGTGCTGACAGGTGTGTTTCTAAAGGTGTAGTACAGGTGTAGGTGCTGACAGGTGTGTTTCTAAAGGTGTAGTACAGGTGTAGGTGCTGACAGGTGTGTTTCTAAAGGTGTAGTACAGGTGTAGGTGCTGACAGGTGTGTTTCTAAAGGTGTAGTACAGGTGTAGGTGCTGACAGGTGTGTTTCTAAAGGTGTAGTACAGGTGTAGGTGCTGACAGGTGTGTTTCTACAGGTGTAGTACAGGTGTAGGTGCTGACAGGTGTGTTTCTACAGGTGTAGTACAGGTGTAGGTGCTGACAGGTGTGTTTCTACAGGTGTAGGTGCTGACAGGTGTGTTTCTAAAGGTGTAGTACAGGTGTAGGTGCTGACAGGTGTGTTTCTAAAGGTGTAGTACAGGTGTAGGTGCTGACAGGTGTGTTTCTAAAGGTGTAGTACAGGTGTAGGTGCTGACAGGTGTGTTTCTACAGGTGTAGTACAGGTGTAGGTGCTGACAGGTGTGTTTCTACAGGTGTAGTACAGGTGTAGGTGCTGACAGGTGTGTTTCTAAAGGTGTAGTACAGGTGTAGGTGCTGACAGGTGTGTTTCTAAAGGTGTAGTACAGGTGTAGGTGCTGACAGGTGTGTTTCTACAGGTGTAGGTGCTGACAGGTGTGTTTCTACAGGTGTAGTACAGGTGTAGGTGCTGACAGGTGTGTTTCTACAGGTGTAGTACAGGTGTAGGTGCTGACAGGTGTGTTTTTACAGGTGTAGTACAGGTGTAGGTGCTGACAGGTGTGTTTCTACAGGTGTAGTACAGGTGTAGGTGCTGACAGGTGTGTTTCTACAGGTGTAGGTGCTGACAGGTGTGTTTCTACAGGTGTAGTACAGGTGTAGTACAGGTGTAGGTGCTGACAGGTGTGTTTCTAAAGGTGTAGTACAGGTGTAGGTGCTGACAGGTGTGTTTCTAAAGGTGTAGTACAGGTGTAGGTGCTGACAGGTGTGTTTCTAAAGGTGTAGTACAGGTGTAGGTGCTGACAGGTGTGTTTCTAAAGGTGTAGTACAGGTGTAGGTGCTGACAGGTGTGTTTCTAAAGGTGTAGTACAGGTGTAGGTGCTGACAGGTGTGTTTCTACAGGTGTAGTACAGGTGTAGGTGCTGACAGGTGTGTTTCTACAGGTGTAGTACAGGTGTAGGTGCTGACAGGTGTGTTTCTACAGGTGTAGGTGCTGACAGGTGTGTTTCTAAAGGTGTAGTACAGGTGTAGGTGCTGACAGGTGTGTTTCTAAAGGTGTAGTACAGGTGTAGGTGCTGACAGGTGTGTTTCTAAAGGTGTAGTACAGGTGTAGGTGCTGACAGGTGTGTTTCTACAGGTGTAGTATAGGTGTAGGTGCTGACAGGTGTGTTTCTACAGGTGTAGTACAGGTGTAGGTGCTGACAGGTGTGTTTCTAAAGGTGTAGTACAGGTGTAGGTGCTGACAGGTGTGTTTCTAAAGGTGTAGTACAGGTGTAGGTGCTGACAGGTGTGTTTCTACAGGTGTAGG
Source organism: Thunnus maccoyii (assembly GCF_910596095.1). Lineage (NCBI taxonomy): Eukaryota > Metazoa > Chordata > Actinopteri > Scombriformes > Scombridae > Thunnus > Thunnus maccoyii. Next base: position 425,268 of record NC_056548.1, on the reverse strand, counting down.
TGCTGACAGGTGTGTTTCTACAGGTGTAGTACAGGTGTAGGTGCTGACAGGTGTGTTTCTAAAGGTGTAGTACAGGTGTAGGTGCTGACAGGTGTGTTTCTAAAGGTGTAGTACAGGTGTAGGTGCTGACAGGTGTGTTTTTACAGGTGTAGTACAGGTGTAGGTGCTGACAGGTGTGTTTCTAAAGGTGTAGTACAGGTGTAGGTGCTGACAGGTGTGTTTCTAAAGGTGTAGTACAGGTGTAGGTGCTGACAGGTGTGTTTCTAAAGGTGTAGTACAGGTGTAGGTGCTGACAGGTGTGTTTCTACAGGTGTAGGTGCTGACAGGTGTGTTTCTACAGGTGTAGTACAGGTGTAGGTGCTGACAGGTGTGTTTCTAAAGGTGTAGTACAGGTGTAGGTGCTGACAGGTGTGTTTCTACAGGTGTAGTACAGGTGTAGGTGCTGACAGGTGTGTTTCTACAGGTGTAGTACAGGTGTAGGTGCTGACAGGTGTGTTTTTACAGGTGTAGTACAGGTGTAGGTGCTGACAGGTGTGTTTCTAAAGGTGTAGTACAGGTGTAGGTGCTGACAGGTGTGTTTCTACAGGTGTAGTACAGGTGTAGGTGCTGACAGGTGTGTTTTTACAGGTGTAGTACAGGTGTAGGTGCTGACAGGTGTGTTTCTACAGGTGTAGTACAGGTGTAGGTGCTGACAGGTGTGTTTCTACAGGTGTAGGTGCTGACAGGTGTGTTTCTACAGGTGTAGTACAGGTGTAGTACAGGTGTAGGTGCTGACAGGTGTGTTTCTAAAGGTGTAGTACAGGTGTAGGTGCTGACAGGTGTGTTTTTACAGGTGTAGTACAGGTGTAGGTGCTGACAGGTGTGTTTCTAAAGGTGTAGTACAGGTGTAGGTGCTGACAGGTGTGTTTCTAAAGGTGTAGTACAGGTGTAGGTGCTGACAGGTGTGTTTCTAAAGGTGTAGTACAGGTGTAGGTGCTGACAGGTGTGTTTCTACAGGTGTAGTACAGGTGTAGGTGCTGACAGGTGTGTTTCTACAGGTGTAGGTGCTGACAGGTGTGTTTCTAAAGGTGTAGTACAGGTGTAGGTGCTGACAGGTGTGTTTCTAAAGGTGTAGTACAGGTGTAGGTGCTGACAGGTGTGTTTCTAAAGGTGTAGTACAGGTGTAGGTGCTGACAGGTGTGTTTCTAAAGGTGTAGTACAGGTGTAGGTGCTGACAGGTGTGTTTCTACAGGTGTAGTACAGGTGTAGGTGCTGACAGGTGTGTTTCTACAGGTGTAGTACAGGTGTAGGTGCTGACAGGTGTGTTTCTAAAGGTGTAGTACAGGTGTAGGTGCTGACAGGTGTGTTTCTAAAGGTGTAGTACAGGTGTAGGTGCTGACAGGTGTGTTTCTACAGGTGTAGGTGCTGACAGGTGTGTTTCTACAGGTGTAGTACAGGTGTAGGTGCTGACAGGTGTGTTTCTAAAGGTGTAGTACAGGTGTAGGTGCTGACAGGTGTGTTTCTAAAGGTGTAGTACAGGTGTAGGTGCTGACAGGTGTGTTTCTAAAGGTGTAGTACAGGTGTAGGTGCTGACAGGTGTGTTTCTAAAGGTGTAGTACAGGTGTAGGTGCTGACAGGTGTGTTTCTACAGGTGTAGTACAGGTGTAGGTGCTGACAGGTGTGTTTCTACAGGTGTAGTACAGGTGTAGGTGCTGACAGGTGTGTTTCTAAAGGTGTAGTACAGGTGTAGGTGCTGACAGGTGTGTTTCTAAAGGTGTAGTACAGGTGTAGGTGCTGACAGGTGTGTTTCTAAAGGTGTAGTACAGGTGTAGGTGCTGACAGGTGTGTTTCTACAGGTGTAGTACAGGTGTAGGTGCTGACAGGTGTGTTTCTACAGGTGTAGTACAGGTGTAGGTGCTGACAGGTGTGTTTCTACAGGTGTAGGTGCTGACAGGTGTGTTTCTAAAGGTGTAGTACAGGTGTAGGTGCTGACAGGTGTGTTTCTACAGGTGTAGGTGCTGACAGGTGTGTTTCTTACAAATGGCTGCTCTCCCAGTCTGGACAGCAGCAGGAAGGTGTGCAGGTCTCCGTGTTTCATGAACGGCAGAACAACCATTGGGATCGGCAGCCGCTGGCTGTGACGCCGGTGCAGACTCACTCCTATTGGACAGAAAAGACTCAGTCAGTCAGTCAAACCACGGCTGACCTTTGACCCCTGGTTAGTGTGTGTGAGTGTGCGTGTGTATTACCGATGAGCTGGATGACGTTGGGATGGTGGAAGTCCTTCATGTAGGCCGCCTCCTTCAGACACTGCTCGATGTCACCTGACGAAGTGATGTCAGCTGCTCTCACACACACACACACACACACACACACACACGCACGCACACACGCACACACACAGTTTAATAAAAATGACTCATTTCAATTGATTTTATTGTTTACAATACAGCTGACATGTAAACCATTTTAAACTTTTACTTTTAAAATGACACTTTAACTCCTTTCACTGCTTTCTCATTAACTGACACTTCAACCAACAGTTTAACTGCTTAAAGTGCACACACACACTTGAGCTATCACACTTCAACTGCTTTTATCATTCATTGTTCTTCTGACACTTCATCTTCTTTCAGGGTTTTAAGCTTGAAATTGACATTTCAAATTCTTTCAGTGAATTAAACTTCAGCTGTAAATGTGTGTTCATACAGGAAGTGAAGTGAGTTTTGAGTTAATTCGCCCCAAACAGCCAAAATATCAGCTGTCAGTTAGCGGAAAGCTAAAAGCAACAGCTAACGTTTTGTTCTGACTCACATTTCAGCACTTTGACTGCCACCTTCTGGACAGAAGAGTCCTCGGTCTTCAGGAAGGCCTCACGCACCGAGCCGAACTCACCTGCACACACACACACACACACACACATTAATATTCAATAAGTGACTCCTTTGATCTTGGTACTGTTGTGTTCTGAACTCAGAAGTCAGAGCATCTTCATCTTCAGTCATGTGACGTGTTTCCCTGTGAAACATGTGGGAGGTATTTAAATAAAGTCCAACAACTGTGATTGGACTGCTTGGAAGTGGGTGTGGCTTAGCTGGACGGGGGGGGGCGGGGACGGGGACGGGGGGGGGGGGGCGGTCACTAGTCACCCCAAATCACATCACATCTGATTGGTGACTGATCTCTGATCTTGAACTGGGAGCGATCACATTAATTTATCCAAACATATTTTTTAGAGAAAAAGAAGAGACGATATAAAAACACTTCAAAATGATTTGCTGACGTTTATTTTAAACATAACGAGATAAACGAGGCTGTTTAACAGCGAAGCAGACGTGACATTCACACACGTTTCTCCTCGTCAGCACTTTGTGTTTCTGTTTTATACAAACAGAGAAACACTGAACCACACACACACACAATATCACACACACACACACTATCACACACACTATAACACACACACACACTATAACACACACACAATATCACACACACACACACATCACACACACACTATCACACACACTATAACACACACAATCACACACACACACACACACACTATAACACACACACACACACACTATCACACACACACACAATATTACACACACACTATAACACACACACAATATCACACACACACACACATCACACACACACTATCACACACACTATAACACACACACACACACACTATAACACACACACAATATCACACACACACACACTATCACACACACTATAACACACACACACACTATAACACACACACAATATCACACACACACACACATCACACACACACTATCACACACACTATAACACACACAATCACACACTATAACACACACACACACACTATAACACACACACACACACACAATATCACACACACACACACACAATATCACACACACACACAATATCACACACACACTATAACACACACACAATATCACACACACACACACATCACACACACACTATCACACACACTATAACACACACAATCACACACACACACACACACAATATCACACACACTATAACACACACACACACACACACTATCACACACACACACACTATCACACACACTATAACACACACACACTATATCACACACACACACACAATATCACACACACTATAACACACACAATCACACACACACACACACAGTATAACACACACACACACTATCACACACACAATCACACACACACACACACAGTATAACACACACACACACTATCACACACACACGCACACACTATAACACACACACACACTATCACACACACAATATCACACACACACACACACATCACACACACACACAATATCACACACACACGCTATATCACACACACACACACACTATCACACACACACACACACACACACTATCACACACACACACAATATCACACACACACGCTATAACACACACACACACACACACTATCACACACACACACACACACACTATCACACACACACACACACATCACACACACACACAATATCACACACACACGCTATATCACACACACACACACACACACTATCACACACTATCACACACACTATCACACACTATATCACACACACACACACACACACTATCACACACAATATCACACACACACACAATATCACACACACACACACACATCACACACACACGCTATATCACACACACACACACACTATCACACACACAATCACACACTATATCACACACACACACACACACACACACACACACTATCACACACACACACAATATCACACACACACACACACACATCACACACACACACACACATCACACACACACACAATATCACACACACACGCTATATCACACACACACACTATCACACACACAATCACACACACACACTATCACACACACACACACAATATCACACACACACACACACAATATCACACACACACACACACACTATAACACACACACTATAACACACACACACACACACTATAACACACACAATATCACACACACACACAATATCACACACACACACACTATCACACACACACAATATCACACACACACAATATCACACACACACACACAATATCACACACACACTATCACACAATATCACACTATCACACACACACAACATCACACACTATCACACTATCATACACACACACACTATCACACACACACAATATCACACACACAATATCACACACACACACAATATCACACACACAATATCACACACACACAATATCACACACACACACACACTATCACACACACACAATATCACACACACACACACTATCACACAATATCACACTATCACACACACACAACATCACACACACACACACTATCACACAATATCACACTATCACACACACACAACATCACACACACACACTATCACACACACACACTATCACACACACACAATATCACACACACACTATAACACTCACACACACACACAACATCACACACTATCACACTGTCATACACACACACACTATCACACACAATATCACACGTGTATGTATGTATGTTGTCATGTATGTTATCATGTATGTTGTCGTGTATGTTGTCATGTATGTTGATGTGTATGTTATCCTGTATGTTGTCATGTATGTTGATGTGTATGTTGTCATGTATGTTGTCGTGTATGTTGTCATGTATGTTGATGTGTATGTTTTCATGTATGTTGATGTGTATGTTGTCATGTATGTTGACGTGTATGTTATCATGTATGTTGACGTGTATGTTGTCATGTATGTTGTCATGTATGTTGTCATGTATGTTGACGTGTATGTTATCATGTATGTTGTCATGTATGTTGACGTGTATGTTGTCATGTATGTTATCATGTATGTTGTCATGTATGTTTACGTGTATGTTATCATGTATGTTATCATGTATGTTGTCGTGTATGTTGACGTGTATGTTGTCATGTATGTTGTCATGTATGTTGACGTGTGTGTTATCATGTATGTTGTCATGTATGTTGACGTGTGTGTTGTCATGTATGTTGTCATGTATGTTGTCATGTATGTTATCATGTATGTTGTCATGTATGTTGACGTGTGTGTTGTCATGTATGTTGTCATGTATGTTGTCATGTATGTTATCATGTATGTTATCATGTATGTTGTCATGTATGTTATCATGTATGTTGTCATGTATGTTGTCATGTATGTTGTCATGTATGTTATCATGTATGTTATCATGTATGTTGTCATGTATGTTGACGTGTATGTTGACGTGTATGTTGTCATGTATGTTGACGTGTATGTTATCATGTATGTTGACGTGTGTGTTGTCATGTATGTTGTCATGTATGTTGTCATGTATGTTATCATGTATGTTGTCATGTATGTTGACGTGTGTGTTGTCATGTATGTTGTCATGTATGTTATCATGTATGTTGTCATGTATGTTGACGTGTGTGTTGTCATGTATGTTATCATGTATGTTATCATGTATGTTATCATGTATGTTGACGTGTGTGTTGACGTGTATGTTATCATGTATGTTGACGTGTGTGTTGTCATGTATGTTGTCATGTATGTTATCATGTATGTTATCATGTATGTTATCATGTATGTTGTCATGTATGTTGTCATGTATGTTATCATGTATGTTATCATGTATGTTGTCATGTATGTTGACGTGTATGTTGTCATGTATGTTATCATGTATGTTGTCATGTATGTTGACGTGTATGTTGTCATGTATGTTATCATGTATGTTGTCGTGTATGTTGTCATGTATGTTGACGTGTATGTTGTCATGTATGTTATCATGTATGTTGTCATGTATGTTGTCATGTATGTTGACGTGTGTGTTATCATGTATGTTGTCATGTATGTTGACGTGTGTGTTGTCATGTATGTTGTCATGTATGTTGTCATGTATGTTATCATGTATGTTATCATGTATGTTGTCATGTATGTTGACGTGTGTGTTATCATGTATGTTGTCATGTATGTTGACGTGTGTGTTGTCATGTATGTTGTCATGTATGTTGTCATGTATGTTGTCATGTATGTTATCATGTATGTTGACGTGTGTGTTGTCATGTATGTTGTACCTTTCCCCAGCATGTGTCCCAGTGTGAGCAGCCTCTCTGGGATCAGGACGTCCTGTAGTTTGTTCTTCAGGTCATCGTTGATGCAGAGACTGTCCACTAGAGGGAGACACACACACACACACACACACACACACACACACACACACACACACACACACACACACACACACAGTTAATCTCTGACGTTACAAACATGGGACAGAAAACAAACTTCAACAAAAATTTTATTTACATAGATTCTCTTTTACATTTTCTCATTTTAAAGTCCAAAAACAGTGTGATTGTATGGACGTCTATGATGTCTTTATTACCTCAGTGAACTGTTTCCTGATGAGTTTATGGTCTCAATCACTAGTTTCACGTCTACAACACAGCATGATGTTCATTTAGTAAATTATGGTCCCATTTAGAGTAAAATAGACGATAAAGCAGGCATGCTTTAGGGCGGGGCTACGTTGTGATTGACAGGTCGTTACCATGGCGGTGTGCTGTAGTTGGACCCTGGAGAGCTCCTCTCAGCTCCATCCTCTCGTGCAAATATGGTCACTTCTGGCTCCAGAAATCCAAGATGGCGACAAAATGCCAAACTTGAGGCTTCAAAACAGGAGTCCACAAACCGACAGATGACGTCACGGTGGCGGCGTCCATTATTCTATTACGGTCTACGGTCCAACTTCAATTAAAATTCATTTTTGTCCAGAAATCAGTTTATCTTTGGTGTCAAAAGAAGAAGTTAAACGTGATTTGTGTCTGCAGTGATGGCGCCCCCTACAGTCGTGTCCTGCAGGGAGGTTTGGACATCAGTGCTGTTATTTTATTGGTCCAGTGTCTGTGAGGGCGGGCACTAAAAATAGTTTGTATGTCAACATTTCTCTTTCACTCACTTTGACTCTGATGACTCAGCAGGTGTTTCAACAACATGAACTCAGTGCGCTGCAGTAGCTGCTGGTTAAAACACGTCACATGACCACAACGCCTGCAGTTTGAATCCAGCAGGTCTTTGTTGCATGTCGCCCCCCCATCTCTACTGTCTCCCTTCATTTCCTGTCATACCGACACTGCCCCTATAATAAATGCCTTTATTATATTATTTATTGATTAAAATAAATACATTGTGTATATATATATATATATATATATATATATATGGAGGGATGAACACCATTCTTCCACCATTGGGGGGGTGAGAGGGGAATTCTTTTTCTCCACTTTCTGTAAAAGCTCAAACAATGTAAATCTGACGTTCTCAGAAGTGGCGTCTCCTAGCAACACCGCCTCTCAAACATTAGTCATCTGATGCCATGGTAACGCCCACCGAGAAACCTGAAGCGTACACACACTTTCAACAATGTTCAAAAACAGTTTTATCCTCTTTAGAAAAATGTAGAGATGTGCATTTTAAATGTTCTGAAATGTTTTCATGGAGCTGCTGAACCTTCATCAACATGTCGGATTCCTCCGTCGCCGTGATGATGAATCAGACAAACGTCTGGAGGTCAGATGACATTTCTTTCATCCTCTGAGTTTCACCTCACTGATCAGACTCAGAGTTACAGTCTGTCTGCAGCTGCAGGTCGGGTGTTATTGTTTTGTTGTGGGACGGTTTTCATTGGCTGACAGGCAGCAGGTAAATACAGGCTGGCTGAGTGGAAACAGGTATGAGTGTTTTCTGTAAACAGCGACTGTTGAAGGACGTTCTCTGTCTGTCTGTCAGAAACAAACTGCTTCCTGCTGATTTAACTATCCTGAAACATTAGAGAAACTTCACTACAACTCTGATATTTTAACATTTCCAGCAGCTGCGAACTGATCAGACTCAACATCAGCTGATCAGCTCTTCAGTATCACGATTCTGTTCTGTAAACCTGATCCATCTACTGCTGGTATCAGTCTCTAATAAGGGAGCTGGTGCTCATTTTGGAAATTATTGCTCCGTTAATAAGATTTGAAGGCTTACAGAAGCTTTGATTGACAGGTCAGGGACTCGCACTGAGTCGCACTGTTGTGGCAAAATTTCACTAAATTTAATGTTACTTGATAATGATATCTGTTAGCACAATGTAGCTAAAGTAGCTAATGTTAGCCCAAGTGTGCAGCTAGCCCAGTAAGCTAGCGCTGGCTTGAGTCGGAGGTAGCGCGTTTCCAGAGCGGGAAAGGAAACATCCTGCGCTCCTCATCTGGAAGCTCGTAGCTCCAAACGACCAGAAGCTGCAACTCTGAGCTTCAACCAACAGGTGATGTCACACCTTCGCTACGTCCAGCTTTACAAACAGACTGTGATTGTGATATATAATCATCCAGGACCTCCTGCTAGTTGGTCCAGAATACGTCCACAGCGAGACGTCCAGGAGGATCCGGATCACATGTTGAACCGGCTCAGCTGACTTCAGGGAGCTGTGCTTCTCCTCGAGTCCTCGTTCTGTCTCTAAACACGTTCTCTCAGTAACACACGTCCAGCAGAGCGTGTGTGTTGAACTTTGACCTTCAGCCAACTGATAGATGATGAAGAACCAATAACGATTGTTTCTGCACGATAACAAACTGACCTGATTTTCTCTTTGGTGAAATATCAGCCTGCAGGTTTTTACCAAAGTCAGCAAGAACTTCCTGGTTTCACACACTAGAATCCAGCGTTAGTTAACATTAAACCTGACGGATCAGATCTGCTAGTTGATCTTCTAAACATGTTGTATGTAATAAGTTAATACTGATGTTTTCAGTATTTAGTGAACGTTGCCTGCAGTAAGAACGAACCTGCACGTTACTTCATACGTGTTCAGATTAATGTGGTTTGAAAAAGTAAATGTCAGCTGTGATGTGAAGACTCACATGTGGACTCCTGCAGCTCTGCACAGTTTCTGTTGAAGGATCGAGCCGCCGTGAAGGAAACCGAACTCTCCGGACCTGCAGACTCGAAGGCCGAACTGAAGACAGGAAGACAGAAAGAGTCTAAGCTGGAAGACGTTAGTCTACGTGGAACAACCACTGTAATGACATGCTGTTTATGTTCCAACATCATTTCAGTTCATGCAGCAGTTTCTGTACAGTTACAGTGCATGTTGAGCAGTTTATATATTATTCTGTTTGTGTTTGATGTGTTTAACGTGTTCATGTGGTAGCAGTTAATGACGTGTTACAGTCGACAGACTTTAAATAAACTCTCATTCAAGTGTCTTTAATTCACTGATCACAAGTTAAAGCTCATAAACAGCTGCTCTCTTCCTCTTTCTTTAAAAATATGAACGGTGTTGTTGAGACTTTTCGTACCCAAACTGCGTCTCTTTCTCGCGGCGGTGAGCGAGCACGGTGAGCAGCAGGCCCGTCACGGTGGCCACCAGCAGCCCGAGCAGGAGACCCACCCACATGTGGCTCCGCTGGGCCGGGACCTGCACTGAGGGGCCACAGGGAGCAGCCAGCCAATAATCAATCAATCAGTCCATAAACTCATGATTCAGTGTAAAGCTTCACACGTATGACGACTGTGTTGATGCGAGTACCTGAGGCGGGCAGCACCAGCACCGGCGGGCTCCAGGGTCCGCAGCCCACCGCCGTGCACGCCGACACCTGGAAGGACGCGTTGAAGAAACGTCCTCCTCCAGACAGCTGAGCAGAGTTCTCCTTGAACAGCAGCGGCTCCTGGACGCACGAGACACCAACACATCATTTAAAGCTGTCTCCTTCCTGTCAGCTGCACATTCATTCATTCATTCAATCATTCATTCATTCATTCATTCATTCAATCATTCATTCATCCATTCGTTCATCCATTCGTTCATCCATTCGTTCATTCGTTCATTCATTCATCCTGCAGCTGAAAACATCCAATATTGATGATTATTGCGGTTGAGAAAAGTTCTCACAGTTTGATCAGCAGCAGAGACGAAGCCTGAGATCAGAAATGTTTTACAGTGAAACCTGTTTGATCAATTTCATCATTGATTCATTATTGTTTGTCTTTAAGCCTTTTATCCTGTTACTACTAAACCACTGCTACTACTACTACATCACTACTACTACTACACCACTACTACACCACTACTACTACTACTACTACACCACCACTACTACTACTACATCACTACTACTACACCACTACTACTACTACTACTACATCACTACTACTACTCCACCACCACTACTACTACTACATCACTACTACTACTACTACTACTACATCACTACTACTACTACACCACCACTACTACTACTACATCACTACTACACCACTACTACTACTACTACTACATCACTACTACTACTACACCACCACTACTACTACACCACTACTACTACTACTACTACTACATCACTACTACTACTACTACATCACTACTACTACTACTACTACACCACCACTACTACTACATCACTACTACTACTACTACTACTACTACATCACTACTACTACTACTACTACACCACCACTACTACTACTACATCACTACTACTACACCACTACTACTACTACATCACTACTACTACACCACTACTACTACTACTACATCACTACTACTACTACTACACCACTACTACTACTACATCACTACTACTACACCACTACTACTACATCACTACTACATCACTACTACTACTACACCACCACTACTACTACACCACTACTACTACTACTACTACTACATCACTACTACTACTACTACTACACCACCACTACTACTACTACATCACTACTACTACTACTACTACTACATCACTACTACTACTACTACTACTACTACACCACTACTACTACTACATCACTACTACTACACCACTACTACTACTACATCACTACTACTACTACTACTACACCACCACTACTACTACTACATCACTACTACTACTACACCACTACTACACCACTACTACTACTACTACACCACCACTACTACTACTACATCACTACTACTACACCACTACTACTACTACTACTACATCACTACTACTACTACACCACCACTACTACTACTACTACTACATCACTACTACTACTACACCACCACTACTACTACACCACCACTACTACTACTACTACATCACTACTACTACTACTACTACTACTACTACATCACTACTACTACTACTACTACACCACCACTACTACTACTACTACATCACTACTACTACTACTACAACATCACTACTACTACTACTACTACACCACCACTACTACTACTACATCACTACTACTACACCACTACTACTACTACATCACTACTACTACTACTACACCACTACTACTACTACATCACTACTACTACACCACTACTACTACTACATCACTACTACATCACTACTACTACACCACTACTACTACCACTACTACACCACTACTACTACTACTACTACATCACTACTACTACCACTACTACACCACTACCACTACTACATCACTACTACATCACTACTACCACACCACTGCTACTACTACATCACTACTACTACACCACTACCACTACTACATCACTACTACTACTACTACATCACTACTACTACACCACTACTACTACCACTACTACACCACTACTACTACTACTACATCACTACTACTACCACTACTACACCACTACCACTACTACATCACTACTACACCACTACTACTACTACTACATCACTACTACTACCACTACTACACCACTACTACTACCACTACTACACCACTACTACTACTACTACATCACTACTACTACCACTACTACACCACTACCACTACTACATCACTACTACACCACTACTACTACTACTACATCACTACTACTACCACTACTACACCACTACCACTACTACATCACTACTACATCACTACTACCACACCACTGCTACTACTACATCACTACTACTACACCACTACCACTACTACACCACTACTACTACTACTACATCACTACTACACCACTACCACTACTACATCACTACTACATCACTACTACACGCTGCATTCAGTGAAATGAAGTGATGTCATGACTGTGATGTTCTTCAGTATTATAAATAATAATAATAATAATAATAATATAGTGTGATTGTTTTTTCTCCATAAACAGAATCAATCAATCAGCGGTTGATTGATGAGCAGAATCAGAGTCAACAGGAATCTGAATCTAAAGTAAAGATCATGTTTTATATGAACGTGTGTTTTGTGGTTTTAATGTCGGCTCCCTTTTATTCAGATGTGAAACAGTAAGTTAACAGATGAAAGAGATAAAGTCTAATATCTGGTTGCATAGTTGTCTTTGACTGACTTAAACCTTCAGGTGATGGTTGTCCAGTCTGAAGACTAACTGGGCCAGTTTGAAACCAGTTCCTGTCACT
>NC_056548.1:391865-396865 GCF_910596095.1 Thunnus maccoyii | reverse complement strand
TGATCCAGGCTCGCTCAGAGGACAACGTCTCGCCGTCGTGATACTCCACCTCACACCAGTACTGACCCGCATCCTGCTGCTGGACCGACTTCACACTGCAGAACCAGAACCAACAGGACCACATTTAGATCCCAGTTCTGTAGAAAAACTGTGATTCTGCGATCGCAACAATTAACACAAGTTCAAGAAATCGCTGCAATATTTACAAGAGTTTCAGTTTCACTAAACTGCAGCAACTTTTCTGCATGAAACGTCTGAATCAGCAGCTGCTTGTGGTTTGGACCAATCGTGGTGTTTAGTGTGGCGGCAACTGACGACAAATCTCACCTGCCAACAAACACGATGCCATAGACGAGCAAAACTGTTCCCAGATGTTCCCAAATGTTCCCAAATGTTCCCAAATGTTCCCAGATGAGGTTTGATTCAGTGAGTCAGGAGACATAATCTGCCTCAAACATCAAACGAGATTTATTTTAATAACATTATTGATGATTTTATTTGCTGCTGATGTTGAGCTGAAAGTTTATTTAATAAAGGTTATAAATGGAACTCAAGTACAGTATTTTCTGTTTATAGAACGTTGAGTCCTCATGGTTCTCATGTTCAGCTGAAATATAGTTGTGATCTGCAGGAAGTCGTTACGTACGACTCTTTTAAATAAATCACATTATTTTACTTTGTTTGATATTTTTCTGAATTCCTGTAATTTTACTGCAAAAAGGAAGATAAAACATCACAAACTGGATCATAATTTATGAGAAAAGCTGCAGCAGAATCATCACAACCAAACAGGTAAATCCTGGAGGATCTGACCTCTGACCCTGGTTCTCCAGAGACGACTGCAGCTCAGACTTTACGCCTCAGGGCTGCAGAAGATCATGGGAAGGTGAGTTCAGTGTGTGTGTATATATAGATACAGAGCTGCTTGAAAGTTTGTGAACCCTTTAGAATTTGCTCCATTTCTGCATAAATAAAACTAACTGGATAAACAAATGAGACTAAAACTCACTTACTACACTTTTTCATTTAATTATTGAGGAAAATGATCCAATGTTATATATTTGTATGTGAATCTGGGATGATCAGTTCATTTAAAGGTGTAATTAGAGTTGTGTGTTTCCAGTGTGAGTCTGGGAGGCCCTGCCTCATTTAAAGAAGAGAAATCTTCACCATCAAACTCTGAGCTTCACAACACGTTTGTGGAAGTGTGTCATGGCTCTGACGACCACAGAAGAAGAGTTGTTGATGCTCATCAGGCTCCACCAGTCGACTGTCAGACAGATCGAACTGTTTCCCTCCAGGACCGCTCCAACAACACAGATTCCAACTAAAATGATTTTTCTTTTGTCTCATTTGTTTAACTGGGTTCAGTTTGTCTAGTTTTAGGACTTGTGTAAATATCTGATCACGTTTTAGGTCATTTATGCAGAAATACAGACAGTATCTATCTATCTATACATACATATATATATATATAAATAATGTCACAATGTTAGATGTTCATATTAAACGTGTCAGGTAACGAGGTAAAGGTGAGCAGCATTGATCCCTGTGAGCCGCAGCAGCAGCAGCTCTGATCAGTACGGACGGATCTGAGACGTGATTCAGCTCCAACATGTACGGATGGATTTGAGAAGTTGACATTTGGAGTAAAGAAGGAGAAGAAGAAGTGAAATCCTGCTACTATAGTTTGTTTACGTAGCCTCCGGAGCCGGAGGAAGCTTCCTGAAGCTGACCAATCAGAACAGAGCGGGCTCATCAGGAGGCGGGGCTTAAAGAGACAGGAGCCTGTTAGAGACAGAGGCTGAACTGAGGGGCTGCATAAAGGACCAGTAGAAGATCAATAAGGAGTTTTTATTCCAGTAGAGTCCCAGAATATAAATATAGAGGCTGGACATGAGTATTATAGATCCTCTTTAATGAGTCGACCAGCAGAAAGTTCATCAGCAACTATTTTGATAATTGATTAATTCTTATTGTCATTTTTTTAAAGCAAAGTGCTAAATGTTAATTTTAAATAGATAAACGCATCACACAGGCCTCGAAGGTCTGATTCATTGATAATGACAGTAATTATTAGTTGCAGCTGTAATAGTCTGAATATTTCAGACTCTCAGCTGCTTCACTTGTTCTTTCATCACAGATAAAAACAGATTTTTGATGATTTAACTGAGAAAAAGTTCTTTGCTGTTTGTGTTCAGACAAAATAAAACATTGATGCTAAAATCATCTGATCAGATCTTTTGTGTTTGCTGTTGCAGCAGATCAGAGAAAAGCGACGGCGGCGTTGGCGGCAGCAGCGGCGGCGGCAGCAGAGAGCAGCGAGCACTCCGTCTGCGTGTCAACACTGGAGGTGTTCAGGTGCAGCGGTGAGCGTAGGTCATCCGTGTGTTGAAGAGCTCAGAGCCCAAAACACATGATTGTAGTGATGCACGTAAAACGGAGGAAAACAGAGCTTCAGGTCGCCGTGACGACCGTGATGCAGACGGCTGAGAGCAGATCTGCTGCGAGTTAAACACACGTCTGACGCGCTGCGGAGACACGAGGTCAGAGTGACGTATAATATATAAAATAAATATAATATAAATATAATATAACATAAATATCATGTAATAAAGACTAAACACCTAAAAACAAGTTATTACACAGCTGACACCATGTTTGTGTGTGTGTGTGTTATAGTGTGTGTGTGTGTGTGTGTGTGTTATAGTGTGTGTGTGTGTGTTATAGTGTGTGTGTGTGTGTGTGTGTTATAGTGTGTGTGTGTGTTATAGTGTGTGTGTGTGTTATAGTGTGTGTGTGTGTGTTATAGTGTGTGTGTGTGTTATAGTGTGTGTGTGTGTGTGTGTGTGTGTTATAGTGTGTGTGTGTGTTATAGTGTGTGTTATAGTGTGTGTGTGTGTGTTATAGTGTGTGTTATAGTGTGTGTGTGTGTGTGTGTGTGTGTGTGTGTGTGTGTTATAGTGTGTGTGTGTGTGTGTGTGTGTGTGTGTTATAGTGTGTGTGTGTGTTATAGTGTGTGTTATAGTGTGTGTTATAGTGTGTGTGTGTGTGTGTGTGTGTGTGTGTGTGTTATAGTGTGTGTGTGTGTGTGTGTGTGTGTTATAGTGTGTGTGTGTGTGTGTGTGTGTGTGTTATAGTGTGTGTGTGTGTGTGTGTTATAGTGTGTGTGTTATAGTGTGTGTGTGTGTGTGTGTGTGTGTGTGTGTGACCTGTGGAACGTCTCCCAGTGTTGTTCTCCCAGTGTGATGAACATCTGGTCGGTGCTGTACAGTTTCTCGCCGTCTTTCATCCAGACGATGTCGGGCTCCGTCAGACCCTGAACGGCGCAGCCGAGCCGAGCCGCGTTGCCCTGAGACACCGTCTGATTGGACGGATGTTTGGTGAAAAACACATCTGCAGGAGGAGGAAGAGTAATGTGAGACATGAGCAGAAATGAGTGAGGAAGCACACAGCATCACACACACACACACACACACACACACACACACACACACACACACACACACCTCTGAGCTGTGTGATGTCACAAGGCTGCTGACGTGACTCCGGGCAGTGATTGGTCGGCCGTGTGCAGGTGTTCTTTGGTTCATTAGATCCTAAAAGTTCAGGTGTTTGTTGGATTTACACTAAATAAATGAAGGCAGTGTAACGTGAGCCCAGCGGTGAAATGAGTCGTGTGTTTGTTGGTGAGAACGTCGACTTTGTCCCAGTTTGTGCTTCATGTATCAGAAAGTTTCCTCAAGCTTTAATAAAACAAGGACTCACAACTCTTCTTCTTCTTCTTCTTCTTCTTCTTCTTCTTCTTCTACAGCGGGAAGAGTTTTTACAACCTACAACTGTCTGGACTTTTCAAATACTATATAGTAGTAACAGTTTCCATGGTAACTTGCAGGCAGGTTGTTGTAACCATCCTGCAGAAAGACTCTTCTTCTGTGGATTTATTATTTATTTATTTAGACCCCCACAGACCTCCACAGACCTTAATAGACCTCCATTCACAGAGTACAGACGTAGCGTCGCTGTTTCAGTGTGTTTTCAGTTCATTAAGTTAATTAAAACATTTTGGTCCTAAAAAAGTCTCGTTCAGTGTTTGTTGAACTGAAAGATCCTCTAAAGACTCGATGTTCAGTTTCTACTGTGAGAACGTTTAGTTTTAATGGTTTTAAGCCTGTTTTTTGCTGGTGAACATTAGCATTAGCATTAGCATTATCACAGTTAACCACAGACTGAAAATGCACCATGTTAGCCGAGCTAGCAGCTAGCAGCTAGTGCTAGGGTCAGCTCCACCCTTTGTCCAAATATGGTCACTCCAAAAATCCAAGATGGCGACGGTCAAAATGCAAATTCGAGGCTTCAAAACGTGAGTCAACAAACTAACGAGTGACGTCACGGCGGCTACGTCTGTTATCTTCTGTCCTTTTCTTCCTGAAGTCAGAGACTCACTTTACGATTAAACACACTTCCTGTTTCTGATTTCGCTGTGATCCTGCTGGAGGCCGATGACTCTGCAGCTCTGTTGGATATAATAATAATAATAATAATAATAATAATAATAATAATAATAATAACAGATATGTGTTCCTGGAAGCTCTGCTGGCTGGATCACATATAACACGTCGCACAAAGAAACACTTGTGATGACTAAACTACATGTTGAGTCTCTGAGTGTTTTTATTCACATTACATCATAAACATGTTTCTGTTTGTTTTAACCTGCAGATGAATCCACACGTCTGTTTCTGTTATTTATTCATTTCTTCACTTTGATTGTTTCTGTTGTTATTTTTTATTTTGTTTATTTTGTTTATTAAACCATTTAACATGAAATTACATCTAAACTGTTTTTAAAGCCCAGAGTCGGTGACGCGGTGATGATGTCATCATTTGGTGCGTTCTTATGATGTCATCATGATGTCAGCTGACTGCAGGAAAATCATCAAAGCGTCTGTTTGGTTTGATTCATTAAAGAATCTCAACTATTATTATTATTATTATTA
>NC_056548.1:357500-391365 GCF_910596095.1 Thunnus maccoyii | reverse complement strand
GTGTGCTGGAGGACTGTCCCGGCGGTGTGAAGT
Source organism: Thunnus maccoyii (assembly GCF_910596095.1). Taxonomy (NCBI): domain Eukaryota; kingdom Metazoa; phylum Chordata; class Actinopteri; order Scombriformes; family Scombridae; genus Thunnus; species Thunnus maccoyii. The sequence goes on along the minus strand of NC_056548.1, from coordinate 391,332 downwards.
CTGGTTTTTTAGCAGCAGAAGAAGAAGCGGCTGTGGTGGGCGGAGCCTCGGCTGACCCGGCGGCGTTCTGAGCTTCAGACTCGTCGTCGAGCGTCTTCAGGTGAACTTCTTCTTGGTGGCGGTGAAACGCTCCATGTACTGAACACACGGGGGGGCACAAAGCATCACTGTTACCATGGTAACCAGAGTACACCACCATAGTAACCATGGTAAATTACCATGGTAACCAGGGTACCCTCAGCTGTACTCTGTAATTTGCTAATAGAAGCTAGAGAAATTGTTAGCCTAGCTTAGCACAGAGAGTGGCAGCAGAGGGAAACTGTTAGCCTAGCTTAGCACACAGAGTGGCAGCAGAGGGAAACTGTTAGCCTAGCTTAGCACACAGACCTTGTCGTAGCCCTGCAGGTCTCGGAGCCGCTTCACCTCGAACAGGTTTCCCTCCACAGAGAACAGACACACCTGAGAGTCCAGCAGGACGGACTCAGGGACCGCCGACAGCTCCAGGCAGTTCTCCTCCAGTCGCAGGACCTTCAGACGGGGGCACCGGGAGACCTCCGCTGCCAGGACTGAGATCTGAGGGGGACATGACAAATTCAGACAATTTCCTTAATCGATAGTCAGCTGCATTAACAATCGATTATCCATTAATCATCTATCATTAATGACGTCCGCTGGATGTTTTTACATATTTAAATCATTTTAACTACTGATGAGAAACAACACAAAGTGATTTCCTGTCTGTCTCTGATTGGTCGACAAAATCCAAAGTATGAACCAGAATAACAACTAACTATTAATCAACCTGGTTCGGGGTCTGGTACCTGGTTCTGGTTCAGGTTGATCTCGATGGCCTGCAGCTCGGACACGTCTGCGGGGACGCTCTGGATCTGGTTCCGGGACAGGTCCAGCAGGTCCAGGTGCCTCAGGGCTCCCAGTCCAGACGGGAACTCTGAGATTTGGTTCCCGGACAGGCGGAGGGTCCGCAGGGCTCGGAGCTGGACCAATGAGGGCGGCAGCTGCTGGATCCGGTTCCCATTCAGACTCAGAGTCTCCAGCTTCTTCAGGTTTCCGATCTCAGGGGGGATGCTGGCTGGGACAGGAAGCAATGATAAACTTCACAATAAAGCTCCAACAGGGAGTTAACACAGGGACACTGGCTGCGACAGGAAGTGTGAAAATAAATCTCCATGTGGACATTAACACGGGAAACTTCAAAATAAAGCTCAATACGTCACAGACTGTATAAACTAATGGACGTAGTCACGGTGACGTCACCTCTTGATTTGTGGACCAGAAGTGACCGTATGTGGACGAGAGGGTGGAGCTGACCCTCGCGCTAGCTGCTAACTTGGTTAGCATGGTGCACTTACAGTCTATAGTTAACTGTGATAAAGCTAATTTCACTGGTGAAAAACAGACATAAAACCATTAAAACTAAATGTTCTCACAGTAGAAACTGAACATCGAGTCTTTAGAGGATCTTTCACTTCAACAAACACTGAACGAGAAATGTTTTAATTAACCTTAATGAACTGAAAACACACTGAAACAGTGACGCTACACCTACACAATCTGTTACGCCATGGTTACGTTACCTAACCAACAGTGTTGCCATGGTAGCGACTTGTCAATCACAAGGTAGCCCCGCCCTAAAGTATACGCTGCTTTATCATCTATTTTACTCTAAAAGGGACCAGAATTTACATAATGAACACACACACACACACACACACACACACAGACACACACACACACACACAGACACACAGACACACACACAGACACACAGACACACACACACACACACACAGACACACACACAGACACACAGACACACACACACACACACACACACACACAGACACACACACACACACACACAGACACACACACACACACAGACACACAGACACACACACACACACACACACACACACACACACACAGACACACACACACACACAGACACAGACACACACACACACAGACACACACACAGACACACAGACACAGACACAGACACACACACACACACACACACACACACACACACACACACACACAGACACACACACACACACACACAGACACACACACACACACACACACACACACACACACACAGACACACACACACACACACACAGACACAGACACACACACACACACACACAGACACACACACACACACACACAGACACACACACACACAGACACACACACACACACACACACACACACACACACACAGACACACACACACACAGACACACACACACACACACACAGACACACACACACACACACACACAGACACACACACACACACACACACACACACACACACACAGACACACACACACACACACACAGACACAGACACACACACACACACACACACACACACAGACACACACACACACACACACAGACACACACACACACACACACACACACACACACACACAGACACACACACACACACACACACACACAGACACACACACACACAGACACACACACAGACACAGACACACAGACACAGACACAGACACACACACACACACACACACACACACACACACACACACAGACACACACACACACACACACAGACACACACACACAGACACACACACACACACACACACAGACACACACACACACACACACAGACACAGACACACAGACACAGACACACACACACACACACAGACACAGACACACAGACACGCACACACACACACACACACACACGTATCACCTATGAACACAAACACACGCGCACACACACACACACACACACACACACACACACACACACACACACACACACACACACGTATCACCTATGAACACAAACACACACGCGCACACACACACACACACACACACACACACACACACACACAGACACACACACACACACACACACACACACACACACACACAGACACACACACACACACACACACACACACACAGACACACACACACACACACACACACACACACACACACACACACACACACACACACACACACACACAGACACACACAGACACACACACACACACAGACACACACACACACACACAGACACACAGACACACACACACACACACACACACACACACACACACACAGACACACACACACACACGTATCACCTGTGAACACAAACATTCCTCCATTCTGAAACAATTTGAATTTGATCACATGGTTTTTGATCAACAGTGATGCACATGAGTAGTAATTCAGTACCAACAGTAAACGGACTGTTGATGGGGGGAACAGGTACCGACAGACAGAAACACGTCGGCCTGTTTGAACAACGTAACGACAGAAACTAATCAGATCGATCGGAGAGCAGCTACAGTCGCTGCTGATGTCGTCTTCCAGACACGTTTTCACCACATTTGTTCACATTTAGTTAAATAGTCTCTAATAAAAGTCTGCTGAACTTTCTCAGCTTCACAGATTCTGTGTTTTGTTTATTTATCAGTTATTTTTCACACACTGACTGTTTATGGTTGAATGTATCACGTGTGATTTACAAAAAGGAACACATGGTTTTATAAACCTGATTTGTTTATGGGTGCATCCGAGGCAGCGTATATATATTATATTATATTATATTATATTATATTATATTATATATGTCTCCTGATCATGTGAGGACTGAAGTCAAACACTCACTGAGTCTGTTGGCGTTGAGCGTCAGACTCTTGAGCTGCAGGAAGTTTCCGATGGCAGCAGGAAGAACTTCGATCTTGTTCCCTGACAAATCCACCGTCCGCAGGTTAGAGGTGAGACGCTGCAGCTCCTCCGGGAACTAAAACACCCAGAAACAGACCATCGACTCGTCATAACTGATATATATATATACATATGTATACATATATACTATATATATATACACACACACACATATATACTCTATATCTCAGCTGTTCAGTATCAACACAGAGACGATCAGCTGAGTCTCACCTCCAGCAGGCCTTTCCCCGTCAGCTGGAACACTCCGGTCTTCTGGGAGGTTTCCAGGTGAGACTTCAGGGCGCTGTTCCCCATCTGGACCTCCAATCAGGACCCGTCTACCTGTTTAGCAGTCTGTGATCTGACCTCCCTGCAGGTAAACAGGTGAAGCTCCTCTCTGTTAACCTGCAGCAGAATAAATCCACCTGACATAAAGCTCAGTGATTCATATCCAAACAGGAAGTGGTCAGGATCAGCTGCTCCTTCTTCTTCTGCAGTGTTATGAGATCAGGCTGCTCCTTCTTCTTCTATAGTGTTAATGAGATCAGCTGCTCCTTCTTCTTCTGTGGAGTTAATAAGATCAGCTGGTGAATCCCTGCAGGACACAAACAACAACATGCTAAAGGCTAACTGCTAGCTGCACCCGCTGCTTATCTACGTGTCACCTAAGAAGTCAGACACATGTTGAACCCAAACTGACCGCACAAACATCCCGACAGGACAAACTACACGCAGCGACGTCTACGGAAAGCCTAACAGACGTCACACTGGATCATGTTTAGGGTGTGAGAGCTGTTAGCTCAGAGACGTTAGCCTGTTAGCCCGTTAGCCTATTAGCCTGCAGCTCAGCTAACGGGGCGGTTTTACTTACGTCACAGCATAGGGATGTTAAAACGGCGCCTTTAACTTCCAGAAACCTTTAAAACTGCGTCTGATGACAAGTGTAAAAACATCAGAAAGTTAAAGTAGAAGTTTGAAGCTGAAGAGCAGCCGCCGGGACCCCGCTGCGTCAGCCAATAGGAACACAGGAGCGAGAGACGTCACTGTGGGCATGCGCACTAGCAGGGGCGTTAACTCTTTGTAAAACAAAAAAACTTTGTTTTATTGTTTAATGAATACTAATACTACTACTACTATTACTAAAAATAATAATCCAGTAGCAGGAACAGAAAATACGTGAAAACATGAAAATAAAAAACTAATCAGTTCAATAATGTTCTTTTCTTTTAATGTAGCTTTTTATTGGAAGCCACTGGATTTATAAAAGACAATTACAAATACTTTGAGCCTGTTATGACAGATTTATATAACAACAAAATGAAGTACTCTTCTCAAAAAGTTCACTTGCATATAACACTGCTGCTATGCTCGTCAAAAACCAGATCCTAAATATCACCATGCAGGGCTGCTGCACTCACACAGAAAACATCTGGACAGACCCGAAGATTCCTACAAGTGAAACAACAGTTTACAACAAGTTCAACATTTATGGCAAAGAAGCAAGACTGTTGACCTCAGAAGGCTTTTCTATTGTATTGTGTAAACTGCTCAGTGACCCCTTGTTCCCTCTGTAGAGACACCTGAAATAATTATGTTTTTCCACTAATTTATTCTTGTTTATGCTGTAATTTGTTATCCATCTGTACTGTAGTTTTCTCAGTTAATTACAGTATATATCTATATCTATCTATCTATCTATCTATATATATATATATACAGTGTATTTCTGCTATGATGGACTTAAGAATCCAGGTCCTTTAAGGTTAAAGAAGCAAACTTGAGAGCAGAATGAAACATAATCTTTATTTTATTAAGCCTAACAGCAGTGTGAGTGGGCTGAATATCCCACTCAAATCCCGTTAATCTCTGCACACAGATGTGCAGGCACAGCTGTCTCCATGTTAGTGATGGAGTGGCAGCTGAAACCGGAAATAAGGAAACGTGATGTTATGATGATGCTGAACAGCATCACAGTCTGTCCCTCATCTGCCAAAAATCACAATTGCAGTTGTTCATGTTTGTTTGTTTGTTTGTTTATTGAACAAACTGTGAAGCATGGAGCAGATATTAACTGCAAACAGGAAGTCTGACAGTTTCCAGATCCGTTAATATGTTGTCAGTCTTGTTGAAAAGGTCAAAGTTGGACAAAGGACAGAAATTCTTAATGAGCAAAGCAGCAAACAGTGAGACACTGAGTGACTGTTGTTTGAAGGTCCAGTCAAAACGTCTCGTTACGGTTCAGAAACAGTTTCAAATGGAAGTTGTGCAACATGTCCCAGCAACATGTAGTTACTACGCATTCAGCTTTTCTATGAAAGTTCATGTACACAGTGAACATTATCTTGGTTAATATGCATCATTCTGACAGAAACACACTGAATCAATATTGACATGTGACAGTATTTTAATTGGATAAACAACAGAAAAAGATGATTATCAAAAGTACAGCTTCTTGTAGATAAATAACAGTTTGAGTTCTTAACTCTTTTAATACCATCTGATGCAGGTTTCTCCAGTTTCCAGGTGCTGCAGGCTAATGCTAATGCTAATGCTAACTCGAGGATGTAAACAGTCCTCGTCTGAACTCTGTGAGGAAAACAGGCTCTAAATCACTGAACTCTTCATCAACATAAACGCCAACACAAAAGCAAAGTGACCCAGCAGCTTTATTTCTGCTGTTTCTGGCCTCATCGAGCTCAGCTGTCAACCCTGCTGAACTGTGAGTATTCTTGTGAGACAGAGTGATGATGGTCTGTTCAGATTAAACATGAATGACCAAAAATATGAAGATACGTGACTCAATAATAAACCCTTCATAACTTTTATTAACCCGGTTGAAGCCCACAGCGTTGCTTTGCTATTAAAAAGGCATTAAGGACGTCCTGCTCTCAACCATTAATGAATAAACATCAAAGTTTTTATATGAAATACATAAAACAGCCATAGACGTGTTGCTCAGCGAAACTTTGAGAAGTATTTGAAGTGTTTTTGAAGTCAGGTCCAGGTGGAGCTTTATTGAATGTGGAAAGGACGACATCCTGTGACGTCTGCTCACAAGTTTATGTGAGTATTGTGAATATTCATTAGAGGGAGAAATGGACACTTACACATGAATTTATATATATATATTCCAAATAAGTGCACATGTCCACTAAAAAGCTATTTGACTTGAGTTTCATGATTTATTTCATGTGCATGTTGGTTTTTGGCAACCAGAACCATTTTTGGTGGGACACGACACCAACGTCCGAACAGTTTTACAAACCGGCGTCTCTGCGCATGTTTAACCGTTAATATTATGAGGCTTTAACAGCTGGATTGTTTGAAACACCTGCATATCCCCAAATCTACACACGTGTACAGGTTTTATTATTTCATCGGTTAACTGTATTATTTCCCCAGTAAGCGTCTCATTAAAGTTGAATTGAACTTATTTGCATTGAGACATGGCTAACGCTGGCACATTTATACAGATATGTTGGTCAGTGCCTGTCTGTGAATATAAATCAATAAATGAAAACCATTTTCGCTGTAAAATAGTCCGCTTTATTCCTGTTTGCCAGATGGCGGGAATGTAACGTGGATAAATACTACAGTACCCGTGAGCCTCAGCAGCCGTTGCTATAGCGACCAGGCCAGTCGCAGGCGCGAATCAGAACGCTTATTCAACAAAGATGAGTCGTTGAGTCCTTTCACAGTCTATGGTTAAAACTATCTGGTAGTTTATTCCGTTTATATCATCCAGGACAGCACAAAGAGACAGAGGCCGCCGAGTTACAGCTTCCAGACGCCGCGGAGGACGAACTCTGAGCGGGAGCGGGTCAAACTCCAGATGGCGGTTAACAGCTTCGCATTGTGAACATCACGCAGCTAACGTCAGGTCCGCAACTTACACATTTTACCCTTTTTCCAGTCTGCATGCTAAGCTAAACACCAGCGGTGGAAGAAGCATTTAAATACTTCCAATACAACAACTTTAAAGTCCATTAAAGTAAAAGTCCTGCATGAAAAAATACACAATATTATGAGTTTGATGTAGTTAAAGTATCGCAGTAAAAGTACATAAGTATTATGACGTTAGGACATATCAACCCCGTCCTCCCAACAACAACAAGGTTTATAATTGGACACACAGCTTTACACACCTGACCTGAAGAAGCCTCAGGTGAGTCTGGTTCTACTTCACACGTTTCCTCTTCCGTCAGCAGAGGAATCAGGTTAAACCAGTGGGCCAGTTTCTACCAGCACGGCTTACTGGGGGACCGGTCTGGTACATCCTAACATGTTGTTAATATGTTTTGTCACTTTATTTCTCCTTTAATTCATTCAAGAATAAAATTGGTTAATAGAACAGTTTGTTGTTGGTTTGTTCTAACAGAGTGACAGCAGTTCATGATTATACCTGTCACATGACGAGAACAGAAATGTCATTGATAACTTATCCTCAGCGGGCTGCATCATCACTTCAGTTCTGTTACTGACACAGATCTGTTCTGCTCACATCAGCCACATGATGTTATTTACCTTTATTGTTTTTCATCTGGTGAGATTCTAAGATGTTAACAGCTCATCTTTATAAGGACGTGTTTGCATCATTGTCTGCTGTAGATTTATGAAGAATTATGTAAAAGAAACTTCAGCTTTTGTTACGGGGCCAAATATTTTTAATGGAGGGCCAGATTTGGCCTGCGGGCCACTATTTTCCTACCACTGCCTCACATCTGATCGAGCATGTCCTGAGCACTGTTGAACCCTTTGCACTGTGGGTGTAATGAACATGGCGGCATACAGGCGCCGCTGGGCTTTAGTGCCCACTCACACTGGAATGTGTCACAGCAAACAGCAAAGCATATGTTCGGTTTGTGGTGATTTGTGTCTGTTCATCTAGATCCTGCAGGTGAAATGGGTTCACCTGGTGGCCCTAAAGTCTGTGGCTCAGCCTCCATCCACATGCGGAGATCCCAGCTTCTTTACCAGCGGTTTCTGACCGATGCCGCCGCTGGCCTCACTTTCTCCCATGACATAATGGCGGAGCTCGATGCAGACAGCACCTCCTACAGCCAAGCCGACTTCCGGCAGTTATTCAGGCCCACGGGAGTCCTGGAACCAGCCGCCAAGAGGACGACACAAGACAGGAAACTTTCTAGATTGCCTCCAAGGCCAAAGAACCCACAGGTTCTGCCGAGGTTACTGGGATTCAGAGGGTTACTGCAGTCTGTGGATCGTTCGCCTCCTCGGCCGCAGGGCGTACAGCTGCTGCAGAGCTCCAGCACGGGAAACAGGGGGACAGCAGTCACTGGTGATAACCACTATGTGGAGGAGGCTTCAGGTTCAGGCAAACCCGTCCAAAAGGTGGCTCACCAGAGTCATGACCAGATCACCTCAGATGACTCAAAGTACCACATTAACCAGCAGAGGAGGTCCTCCCCAGCCCCGGACACAATGACCACACACGCCAACAAGAGTAAGTTAGGCTGAAGTCAGTGTGATTTATGAATGCAGATGCAGTTTCAGAGAGAGTTACCACGGAGACTGGACCTGCACCCCCACAGGTTTACAGCCTCTGTTCTCAGTATAGTCTGCAGTTTAATGGTAAAAGACTTGAAGCTTTTCATACTAAAGCTCTCCTGTGTTACACTAAAAAGCACCTAAAATATAAATCTAATGTAAACTTTTCACGTGTGTGTGTGTGTGTGTGTGTGTGTGTGTGTGTGCACTCATCCTCCAGCCCAGACTGTTGGGACTGTGTTGGCTGTTGATCAGGAGCGTTCGTCCTCGGTGGTGGATGACGCCGTGTGGAGAGACCAGATAGCGGCCGCTGACTGCCGACCCGACTCCCGTGTCCTCAACAACACTGTCCTGCAAGGTACCACCGTTCTCTAACTGCTGCTTGTTTGCCTGATAATCAGACTGAATCGCCATTTGATTTGATATAGTTCCGGTTGTTCTGCAGACGTGTGTCCTCAGCTCTCTGTTTGCTATATGCTTTGTGCTTTTTTTCTTTCATTTTCTAATTTCCTAAATATTCTTCCAAAGAGAGCTATTAACGAAAACATCTATTGTGGAATTACAGAACAGAACAAAAGTTTACTTTCAGGACAAGGGAACATTTCAGAACCCTACAGGACTTAGCTACTAGCTTAGCCTAGCATAGCCTAGCTTAGAATACAAAGCTTCTCCGAACAGCTAAAGACAATGTAAAAGCTATGTCTCTAAACTCAGCAAAACTGAGAGATTGAACTGATTGAGAGGATAACACGGCTTGAAAAGAAGATTGAAGTGCTGACAATTTCAATATATTTTGGAACTGTAAAGACTTTAAACCTGATGGAGTTCATCCACACATCACATCATGCCCTTGGGATGCTAAACCCAAACGAGACTGTGTGGATAAGCGTGAAGGACAGCACACACGGGCAACTACACCATCATTTGTTATATGATGGTTAATCCTGAACGGAGACCTGAACATTCATATTAATAAAAAGAATGACTCCAAAGCTGTGGAACTAATGAATATACTGGACAGCTTTGAACTCACCCAACATGTAAATGAAGCCCCTCATCACCATGGTAACACTCTAGATTTAATAATAACAAAAGGGTTAAACATTGATAATGTCTCAGTATTTGAAATTACTGTGTGTTCTTTGATGCCAACGTAACCTTAACAAAGACTAAAAGTGAACGATGGAGCACACTACTAACAGGGAAGCAGCTCGCTGGATATTTTTAAAAGAAAACTAAAAACTTATTTCTTCACTTTAACCTTTAACTGGCTACGACTTTAATGATACAGCCGGAAATTCTTTTTTGCATTCTGATTCTTTTAAAATGTTGTATTTTATTTGATTTGATATATTCCATTTGTTCTATTTTTAATGCTATTTTTCTTTCAGTGGGTTTTTATCTTCCATCTTATCTTGTTATGCATGCTATGTATTCTATTTTACAATATTACAATATGATTATTTTTATTATTTGGTTTTACCCCCCCCCCCCCCCCAAAAATTGTACTTGTTAGCAGCCTGTACTAACATGTCCTACGCTGCAGATACCTGTCCATCAAGTTAGTCTGTTTTAACCAGTGTAATATCCGACTCACTCATAACTGACACTGGAGTTCTTTCAACCAGCTGGTGGTGTTGTGTTGCAGACTCTGTAAGTTCGGATGCTGATGGTTGGATGGCTGCACAGTGTTTAGCCCTGGATGGAGACGACAGTAGGGTGGTCATCCAGAGAATTTTAGCACAACTCTTCCTCTGCCAGGACCAGCCAGACTCCCAGGACCATCTCCCTGGCCCCCAGGATCATCTCCCTGGCCCCCAGGACCATCTCCCTGGCTCCCGGGACCAACTCCCTGACACCCAGAACCAACTCCCTGACACCAAGGACCAACTCCCTGACACCAAGGACCAACTCCCTGACCCCCAGGACCAACTCCCTGACCCCCAGGACCAACTCCCTGACACCAAGGACCAACTCCCTGACACCAAGGACCAACTCCCTGACCCCCAGGACCAACTCCCTGACACCAAGGACCAACTCCCTGACACCAAGGACCAACTCCCTGACCCCCAGGACCAACTCCCTGACCCCCAGGACCAACTCCCTGACACCAAGGACCAACTCCCTGACACCAAGGACCAACTCCCTGACCCCCAGGACCAACTCCCTGACACCAAGGACCAACTCCCTGACACCAAGGACCAACTCCCTGACCCCCAGGACCAACTCCCTGACACCCAGGACCAACTCCCTGACACCCAGCTGGTGGTGTCACTGCTTACCCACTTCACCAGCGAGACGGTTAGAGTCAACTCCTTGGCTAGGCTACTAACTCATTGTCTCATCAGTTTTCAGTGCCTGTTTCTGTAAATGTGTTTACCTGTCTGCCTGATTTGTAAATGTACATTCTGTCATATAAGCCATGATTTGGTTTTTAATGCTGATTAAATGAGTCTCATATCTAATATTCATTGTATCAAAAACAAGAAAAACTATGGGTTTCCTTCAGTGATCCCACTAACATGACCAAACTAGTTCCCCCTCTTAACTTTCGTATTTAGACTCTTGTGCGTTCCCTGCTGGCAGAGCATCTGAACCGTTCTGAATATAGAACCAGACTGTTGGCCTGTAACACTCTATCAGGCCTCAAGTGGCCCATCAATAAGGTAAAGAGCCTGCTGTTACTTATCATGGTTGATGAAGTAAGGAAATAACTATAGCAGCTTCTCTCTGGCCGGTGAAAACTGTGCATCTGTTGTGTTTTGTAACAGGATGTTGTGCACAAACTGACCCACTTGATGTGTAACGACCAAAGCTACCTGGTGTGCCTCGCCGCTGCGGAGACGCTTATGACTCTGGGAAAGGTGCAGGACGTTCACAATGAATTAAGGTACCAAACTGTACCAGACAGTAAACAACACACACACAACATTCAAAGTATTTATCCATTCATACATTTACAGTCAGTCCATGCTGGGAGATGTTGTCCTGTGGTTCCTCCCAGCTGGTGACATACAGAACATCTTCCAGACCAGATGCTCCTCACCAGGAGCCTGAACCACCACCGCTGGCTCCTCTAAAATTCAATTTAACCAGAATAAAAAGTGCAGGTGTGATTAGGGATGGGTATCATTAGGATACTGATACTGCTTATCAATACTGGTACTTATCAGTACTCTCATTGATACTACTCTCCATAACTTGGTGCAAAAAATAAAGACATAAAAAGATGAGATGAGTGAGGACGTAACGCTGGTGCAGCAGCAAATACGCTGCACTGTTTCATTTATAGAGTTGTGTTTCTAAGTGTTTCATGAGGTTGCTGGTTTTACCCACTTTACACATAACTACGTTTTTACTTTCCATTTTACATTTTATATTCCATTTAACTGCATTTTCATTAAATTTGGTAAAGTGAGTTCACACTGCTGAACAGCCATGATGACTGGAGAGCACAGATGTAAACTCACAGTAACACATCAAACATAATCACCCGACGCCGGCAGCTTCATCATCATCATGGAAGAGTGAATTAACGTTACATGAATACTGATCCAGGAGCTTATCAATATGCAACTGCAATCGATAATTAAGACCACCAGCATGCTGCTGTAACCCAGAGCTACACATACTGTAGTAAAACTTTATATAAGCAGCATTCTGATAGTTTAAATTAATGGACTGAGGTTCATCTTACAATCTGGTTTCAGGATGTAAATCACCAGCATTTGAAAGAGTCTGAACTGCTGAGACGGACTTTTGACCGTTGAGGTTTGAAGCCAGCATGACTGATGGGAGGCTGAAGCTTCTCACCTCTTACTGCTCAGTCTCATCAAAGGCAGAATCTCAGATACATTATGGTCTACAAACCAGGGCTGATTTTAATGATCAGATAATTCTTATGGAGAAATGTGATATCAGCTTAATCAACATATTTATTAACATGATGAAAATAAGGACAACAGGAAACTGGTTTCTACATTATACTCAAGTATTCAATCCATTAAGAAACATTCAACAAAGGTTTGATTGAAATGGGAGAAAGAATCTGGACTCGTCATCTCAGAGGAAGACTGGATGAAGATGTGCTCTGTGTCTACCTCCACCAGCTCAGGTCTGGATCTGGTTGGATGTTTTATAAGCTCAAAGTTAAAATGTGTTTAGACAGGTGGGGGGGGGGGGGGGGTGTATGTAAGAACAGCTGGCAGATTTATAACATACTCTGAGGCTGTCCAGCTGTTCGGTCATACCGGTAATACAGAACCTTTATGGTGACGGAGTTGACTCACTCATGTTTGTACATTTAGCAAATTACACCAATAAAAGATGAAAAAGTCACAGCTACAGTTGAGACAGTTTTATTGCTGCCTGGTAGCAGCTTGATCCACTCATCAATCCACTCCTCCTGATTCTGGAGGAGTGGCTGCACTGGGAGTGAGCTCCTGATTACATCTCAAACTTGGACCCAAAAAAGTGGAACATTTTGCAAATTAACACTCAGAAATCTTCAGAAAGGACTTTATAGAAGAAGTAATAGAATTGATCAGCAAGAACAGAAGAGAAAACATCATCTTTGAATATATTTTTCAAATAAAAACAACTAGCTAGCTGTCAACTGCTAACTGCTACCTGCTGTTACCAATATTCCAAAGGAGATACGGCACTAAAGAAGCTGACAGAAGAGGGTTTTTTTTGTTTTGTTTTTAAACAAGAAGAAAACTGAATGCTGGTAATGTAATCCACACATGCTGCAGCCTTTCTATGCACCCTGGACTCAAGAAACAATGGCATATGACTGGGAGTCACTCACTGGGATGGGGAGATGGTCAGCTCATCCCCCTGCCGACTCTGCTACCAGGCCAGTCCAGGTTTTCAAATGTAAACATCAGTTTAAACATCAAGTAAGACCATCTGTACATCCATCTCAACATCGAAGGAAACGGTCCTGGCCACATAGATCTTCTGGGGTTCCTAACCGCCCGGATGGCGGACTTTTCTCCCCGCTGAGGTCGAGAGGAAGTTCCAGATTCACCGGGCCGGTGCTGAGGGGCTTAAGAGGAGCTTCTACCCTCTGGCCACTGGGATCCTGGATGGGATTGCTACATAGGACTGTCCTCCGAGGCTGTTTATCGTACCACAGAGCATGCCTGTCAAAAACTGCGTCAAGTTCAAAGCAGTGTTACATCAGCAAAAACACCTGGGCTGTGTTTCATGGAGTGCTTTTTGGACCACTGTTGGTACTCATTGCTGTATTGCCTGTACGTGTCTGTCTGGCCAGAGCAGTCAACATTGATGGAAAACAACCGGGACACCGAGTGATTGAGCTTGGGACAAATGCTGGCTCATGGCCAGTTGACGCTCTTACATAACTTACTGGGATATTTTGCAATCTATTCCTCTGTCCTGCGGCACGGGCGAGCCCAGGTACCAGAGCCAATCACTGATCCAGTGGACCGGTCATCTGCCACCCTATTTCAGAGAACAGCAGGTCTCCTCTTCATGCTGATCCTGCTCTCCAGAGATGTTCAGCTAAATCCTGGACCAGTGACCCCTGGAGTGCTGCAGAACTTCGATGCTGATTTGTGCCCGAGTGTGTCTGGGACTCCTTTGGTGCCAGTGATGAATGAGCAGCAGCTTCCTGAGCCGGGCTTCTCCTTTAACAGACCAAACTTTAACACCAGGCATGATGTCTCCATGAATAACTTTTCACTACTGGGCTGTGGAAACCTTGATGGGTCCAGTGTCTCTCTCACAAAACCTGCTGCTGACACCACTGCATGTTGAAACCCTGCAGTGAGGAGGCAGAGGTTATTCTAAACCTTCCAAACTGTCAATCATGCAAAAGTCTTATGGGACCCGAAGCTGAAACCGAGGAGGCTATTCGGTGGACATTTTAACATCAGAAGCTTTACTGCAATCAGCTAAATCTGGACTTTCTCTGTCTGACTGAAACATGGTTTCATGTGTTCACAGTGTATTAATGATCTCCCTCAACAGTGTCATGATGCAGAACTACAAATGTATGCAGATGACACCGTTGTGTACACACATGCAACAGCTGAGTTAGCTGCTGCTAAGCTAACAATTGCATTGGAAAGGATCACACATTGGCTTGATCAATAATGTCTGAGTCTAAATGTAAACAAGACAAAGGGTATGTTTCTCTGTAAGACTATGGTACAACCTCCTAACGCTGATATTCTCATCAAAGGTGAAAAAATTGACATAGT
Source organism: Thunnus maccoyii (assembly GCF_910596095.1). NCBI lineage: Eukaryota > Metazoa > Chordata > Actinopteri > Scombriformes > Scombridae > Thunnus > Thunnus maccoyii. The sequence continues at coordinate 375,835 of NC_056548.1, read as the reverse complement.
TACTGATTTTAAATATCTTGGTGTGACACTGGATCCAAATTTGAACTTTAAGAAACATGTTTAAAAAAACGGTTAAAAACATAAAGTACAACTTAGCAAATTTTAGACATATTAGAAACTGTCTGTCTTTGGACGCAGCAGATATTTATGCAGCTGTGATTCTTTCCTATATGTCTTATTGCATCACATGTTGGGGGCAGGCTGGAGAAACAGTACTTATACAAACAAACTCTAAAAACTCTGGACAAAAAGCCAATTCATTTCCATCACTGTAGGCTTCTGGAGAAATACAATTTACTGAGCTTTGAGAAATTAAGATAATTCTCAAATTTGTGTCTAGTTTATAAATGTTAAATGGTTTGTCCTCCTCCACTATGTGACTTTGTGTTCACTCGCTCAGTAAGTTCTGTTAGATCCTCCAGAATATCCTCTATACATGATTGGACCATTTCATCACACTGTATTAGACAGTCAGCTTTCTCTGTGAAAACCACGACTCAGTGGAACGTTTACCTGATGATATGAAGAACTGCAGTTCAATCAATACATTCAAATTAAAAAATCTACTAAAGACCAATCAGCTGTGTGACCACTGAGTCTAAACTCCATCTATGGTCGTCTCATTAGTGCAGGTCGTCTTGCTTTTAATGTGACAAGTTTACATTATTCATTTCTAATTGACATTGTGGGTGTATGTGATGTGCTGTTGTGTGTAGCTTTGTATTTTGTATTTTGTATTTTGTTTGTTGTGTTCTCTGTGTTTGTTGTTTGTTGTTGTGCTGTTGTATGTTTTGATTGTTGGGGACTGTGGATGTAAATTAGCGTTGAGCTAACTCCGTTGCAGTGCATCTTTAATGTTTAAAACTGCACACTGTCCTAATCAGTAAATCAAATCAATGAAAGTATTTGATTATTTCAGACAATCAGCTGGTAACCAGCAATTAAAGTAAAGCTTCTCTTAAAGTCAGCAGCTTTGTCTCCTCTGATCCATATTTCCATTTGCCAGCCTTGCGTTATAAACAGCTGTGCATACATTTATCTCTGATCTCTGCCGGTGGTTGCAGGTTGAAGCTGGAGGAGCCGCGAGGACTCCAGAGCAGAATTGAAGCTCTGGATCTCATCAGCCGCCTGAAGATCACAACAGCAAAGCTGCTCGAGCCCGTTGTGTCCTGCCTCAGTGACGAGGTCGTTACTGTCCGAAAGCAGGCCTGCGTGACGGCTGCGTCTCTGCTGCTGAAGGATGAGATGGTGAGAAAGGAGGTGAAGGAGTTGTTGAAGATGTTTATGAGGCTGTAAGATGTTTACAGCACAGACAGGTAAAGCTTTGTTTACCTTGATGACGTTTGCACTTCCTGCCATCTGCAGCTCTGCATCATCAGCTCACCTCTTCATGTCCCTCCCTGCAATATTTCAATCTGACCAGAATATGTCCATCTGTTGTCTAGATAATAGCACTGCTAAAAAAAAAAGCTCTGCTAACTTGATAATAACACTAATACGCTACATTTTCTATAGCTGCCTCACAACAAAAGCATCCGGCTGGTTCACAGGTGGCAACGTTTCAACACAGCTGTGACGGCTGCTGCAGAGCAGTTAGTGAACAGTAATATAAGGGCTGATAAAGTGTCAGCATGGAGCCGTTAATACTGCAGAATAACTGTACAGAGAAACACTGAGCCGGACAGGAAGTCAGGCACAGGAAGTGCATAGAGCATCCTGTCAATGTTCAAAATAAAACACCCTGATCGTATATCACATCACTACAACAACATTACGTTATAACCGGTGGCCTGAAGACAACTAATCAGAGGATGTTTGTCTCCGTGATGACGATGACGAGAGGTTACATATTCCACCACTGCTGCCATGACTTCCTGTCCAGGAGGAGGTGCAGCTCTCTTCTGCTCCTGTAGAGCTGTTCAGTCCACCGCAGAGGTTACTGAGGAGTGTTCCTCATTTTTAAAACGGACCTCAACTTTGTTCTTGTTCTGTTAAAAGAATCTGAGCCAATCACGGAGCTGCTCATTCGATCAGCTTGTTTATCGTCCGTTTGTCCTCCGCTGTAACACACAGAGTCAGAAAGACTCAAACCCTTCGTTTATCAGAGGACGCCGGACTCTGTGGCGTCTGAATGACATCAGCGGCTGTTCTGTGTGATGCAGGTTGTGAGACGACTGCTGGAGCTGGTGGAGGACGACCCGGCACAGGAGGTCCGGCTGTCTGCCATCAACGGTGCATAAATCTATCATATCTCACATAATAAAACTGTTTATAAAACTAAATACTGTTGAAAACATTCAGATGTTGTAAAAGTCTTAAAATGACAGTAAACAGTCTGATGGATAACGTGAAAACCTGACGTCAGCTGGTGAACGTGTGCTGTTCTCGCAGCTGTGGGTGCGCTGGGTTTGTCAGCAGCGGGCGTGCAGGAGACGCTGCTGCGCTGCGTGGAGACAGAGGAGGAGGCGGAGCTGCAGCTCGCCGCCCGCCAGCTGCTGCACAGCTCACAGCAGCCTTCAGACGAGCTGCAGGGCGACGATCAGCCCAGCGGACGCAGGTCTGAACCTCACTGTGTGTTTGTTTACAACCATAAACATCTCACATAATAACATAAAACATTTTGGGACGTTTTCTGTGTTCCTGCAGGTTGATGAAGGAGGAGGAAGAGGAACACCGCGACACTCTGTTCAGTCTGCAGGTTGATTTATACACAGTAATGTGTAGAATTATTGAAATTGTTGGAATTATTATTTTTGTTGTGAATGATTGTGCAGTGATGACATCATTCTGCAGCTTTAGGCTCCAGTGAGTCAAACTAACCTGCAGGTTGTGTTGCAGATGAAGCGTCAGTGTGAGCTGCGACTGCTCACAGAGAAAGTGTTGCTGTTGGAGAAGCTGCAGGATCAAAGTTGTCCAGGACGCCGTCTGCAGCGCGCCACGCTGGCCCTGCTGCTGACTCAGCGATACAGACAGACAGACGGTACTGATGACAACAACGCAGCCGTTCACTGCTGACACTGAACATTCATCCGTCTGTTTAATAAAGCTTCTCTTTTCTAGATGCTCGTTTTCTTCCATATTTGTTGACTTGAATCTAAATCTCTTAAAAAAGTATGTGGAGGATCTGGAGCTGCAGAGAAGAACCGAGAGTCGATATATTGATCTGAACTAATCCTTTCACAACATTTGGAAAAAACTGTTTTTCAACAAGGTGAATTAAAGCAGACAGAACAGAGCTGACGTATGTAGTCCGGGTCACATTTCAGATGTCAGAACCGGATCTGATGAAGTTCTGTCCGAACATCAGAAACTAAATGTTTTTATTGTTGTTTATCAGCTTCAGTCAAAGATGAAAAGCTGATGAAGGGAGACATGATGTTGTTTCACTTTGGAGATAAGAGTATATTTTAATACTAGTGTTGCACTCGGTCATTCTGACAGCAGTGACGCTATAGGGTAACCATGGTAACCATGGTTGACCCTGGAGACGCCCACCGTCTCACTGAGGCCAAGCGGCCCCAGCTGGACAGGAAGTACGGAACGGTTGACCTGACTGATCTCCAGGGAGGAGCGGTGGCTCCACTTGTTGGACATGAGGGTCTGTGGAGTCCCTGATCTTCATCCAGGACCTTCAACACCTTCAGTGTTGCAGCAGGATGTTTGCACCTGGAAAACATCGACATTATTTGATTTATTTGATTTGATACATTGATTGGGACAATGTGCAGTTTTAAACATTAAAGATGCACTGGAGTTAGCTTGAAGCTAATTTGCATCCGTAGTCCCCCACAATCAAAACATACAACTGCACAACAACAACTAGTACAAAGCACCATACAAAATACAAAGCTACACACAGCAGCACATCACATACACCCACAATGTCAATTAAGAATTAATAATGTAAACTAGACTCAGTGGTCACAGCTGATTGGTCTTTAGTAGATCTGGCCTTGATTGTATTGATGGACCTGCAGGTCTGGAGTTGTGGCCCCACAGAGAAAGCTGACTGTCCAGATGCAGTGTGATGAAACGGTACAGTCTTGTATAGAGGAAGTCACTGTTCATCATTCTGCAGGCTGCTGGAGCTCGTTACGTAAGAAATGTTACGCCACCTGTTACGCACTGGTCCGCTAGTTTATTCCTGGCTGTATTTCAGATGGATCAGAATCTAGATACATCTGAGACTTCCAGCATCAAGTGGGACCCAATCATTAACTGGTGTTTCACAGCCAGAGAGACGAGTGTGTTTTAAAGCAACTGGTGTGTTTAATTACCTTGTTAAAGAAACTGCTTTGCCTCAAACCTGATGGTCCCGCAAGAGGCCCAAAAAACCTTATTAGTTGTTTGTAATGTTGTATGTAGTGATGTTAGGAAACACCTCTTCATACCTTCGTCTGTGGTCTGAAAGTTTGCTCTCAAGGTTTGCAGAAGACTCATCGTTGTGAACTGGAGAAACCACAAGCTCAATAATCTGTTTTAGGTCCAACAAGACCTGCGATGCTGAATCCTGCTCAGGAATCTTAGTCCCAGTTAGAAACAGCAGCAATATTAACAAGCTCCAGTTCTCAGGGTCATTACTGCTTATTGTTCTCCTGCTTCAGAGACTTGTGGCAAAATTTGAGGCTTATTTGTTTTGTCTGCCCATTTATATGGAGACATAGAAGGAATTAATAATATCATCCACAGTGATATAGTTCTTTGATATTAACGTGAGACAATGTGCTATTTCAACAGATGCAGTGACGCCGACGCCAACAGCAGAAAAAACACTTTTACAATCAAAACTTTATTTCTGTAAACACAAATAATTCATACTGGAGGTGAACAATGTTTTCCTGTCTTTTTATAAAAAAAGCAGCAAATTGACACCACTGCTCTCTTCAATCTCTATTTATATCATATATAATAGTTGTACTCACCACAAAAACCTAAGTGTGAGGCTGATGGTGAGCCGCACCAAACACACACACACACACACACACACACACATCATGAGCGCTGATGATGGCTTAATGCTGAAACACATTCGTGAAGATAAAGATGGATTAGTGAGTGCCATTGTTCTGTTTTGTTTGTTTAGTCTTGATCACTACCATTCACCCGACACAATCTTAAGATTTGGAGTTGTGCGCCCCTGAAAACATTCAGGAGTTCAGACAGAAATCAAACTTTTAGGAATATATAATAAAGTGGGAAGAAGTTGGAAAGATGCAGTTATTAAACCTGTAATAAAACCACCAAAGGACCCGACAGTCCAACAAGCTACAGACCAACTTCACATGTTGGGAAGATAATGGAAAGATGATCAGAGACGTTCTGTACAGGAAGTGGAGGAATGTTTTTTCCTCACCGCACTGGATCCAGGAAATATTACTGGAAGCACTGGATCCAGGAAATATTACTGGAAGCACTGGATCCAGGAAATATTACTGGAAGCACTGGATCCAGGAAACGTTACTGGAAACACTGGATCCAGGAAACATTACTGGAAACACTGGATCCAGGAAACGTTACTGGAAGCACTGGATCCAGGAAACGTTACTGGAAGCACTGGATCCAGGAAACATTACTGGAAACACTGGATCCAGGAAACATTACTGGAAGCACTGGATCCAGGAAACGTTACTGGAAGCACTGGATCCAGGAAACATTACTGGAAGTACTGGATCCAGGAAACATTACTGGAAACACTGGATCCAGGAAACATTACTGGAAGCACTGGATCCAGGAAACGTTACTGGAAGCACTGGATCCAGGAAACATTACTGGAAGTACTGGATCCAGGAAACATTACTGGAAACACTGGATCCAGGAAACGTTACTGGAAACACTGAATCCAGGAACCATTACTGGAAGTACTGGATCCAGTAAACGTTACTTGAAACACTGGATCCAGGAAACGTTACTGGAAACACTGGATCCAGGAAACATTACTGGAAACACTGGATCCAGTAAACGTTACTTGAAACACTGGATCCAGGAAACGTTACTGGAAACACCGGATCCAGGAACCATTACTGGAAGTACTGGATCCAGTAAACGTTACTTGAAACACTGGATCCAGTAAACGTTACTTGAAACACTGGATCCAGGAGACGTTACTGGAAACACTGGATCCAGGAACCATTACTGGAAGTACTGGATCCAGTAAACGTTACTTGAAACACTGGATCCAGGAAACGTTACTGGAAACACCGGATCCAGAAGACGTTACTGGAAACACTGGATCCAGGAAACATCACCATTTAGTTAAATAAAATGAGAATAAACAGGAAGAATGAATTGGATTGAACATTTTATTTGCTATCATATTCAGGTCGTTATCTAGTCGTATGACGTAGATAACAGGCAGTTATCTACCGTCAGACCAGAACTTTCATTATGATTAATGATTGCTTCTCTGACATAAGTTGTGATATTGAAAAACATGGAAAAGGAGAAAGAATTTAACACTAATTCAAAGGAAGATACAAGAAGCAAGCAGGTGGTTGAGAAATGGTCACTGATGGGATTCAAGTTCCCAGTAGGAAAGACAAAAGTCTTTACTGGGAAGATGTCAGAGCAGGTTTTATCTGATGCAAAGTTGGCCTGCATTGATCATATTAATAAGATGGATGCAAGATGGTTGTAAGTGTGATGTCTGAATGGGGAGCATGGATCAAAGCAGCCTAATAATGGAGAGACTGGGTCCCAGATTTAAACATTGAGGAAAGAACAGATCACTGAGCAGTTTCTACAGTCCAGATGTTAGATATGGTAATAGCAATGTAAGCTAATAAAAGTCCATATTATGCTCAGACTCTTTATCAATGCTGGTATAACTGCAGTCCATGTCGACCCAAAACAGACCAGATACACTGTATGAAATACATGAAATGAAATGACTCGTCTCACTATCAGAATTTGATCCGTTCAGTCTGATCACGTTTCAAAAGCCCAGAAGAGCCCAACGATTGAATCGTGTTATCCTCGTTCACGGCAGCTGCCCACTTTGAGCTTCAAAACCGCTCTTCAGAAACCAGCAGGTGAAGTCATGAAGGCCACGTCCATGTTTTACAGTCTGTGGTGCAGCTTCAAGACAGAAATCCAAACCATTATTATGCAGAGATTGAAGGAAAGGTGGCAAAAGCAAAGGGTGGAAGAGAGTGAAGGAGGATGGATTTACAGAGGAAGATGTGCAGGAGGGAACAGGTGAGATATCAGGACTTAGACTGAGACACACTGTTCAACACAGGTAGACATAATACAGGCAGATGTGAATACTGTAGGCAAGAAGAAACAGCAGAGCGTGTTTATGTCACACTCTCAGAAAGAATCTGATTCAAAACCTCAGACAGATAAAAATACATTTTGATCTAACAGATATTCTACAAAACTCAAGAAAAGAAATTGATTGAAACCCGTTTCACCGTCTTAGACTGAAGAAATCAGTTTTTGTTGTTTTAATATTGGAAATAAAAGACATTGTGATCCACAGTCCAGACCACTCGGTGGCGGTAAAGCACCAATTCATTGTTTGCCTTCCGCCAATAAATCTCAAAGAAGAAGAAGAGAGACCGCGCAGTTTCCGGGTCGGTGTATTGATGACGTATCTCTGGGACAGTTTGCGTGATTGTCAGCTGCGGTGGAAACAGACTCTCTGAGACTCGGTAAGACCGACTCATTTATCTTTAATTCACAGTAATTTACCGCGTTGCTGCTCCCGCTGCTCGCAGACTGTTTGTTCCGGAAGTTTGAGCCGCTGACAGCCGCCGCGTGGACGCCACAACACGGCTAACCGAGCTAACCGAGCTAACCGAGCTAACGGCTAACCTCCACTCTGTGTGAACGGTAACGGCTAACTGCTAACTGCTAACCACCAAGCTAATATTAGCTCCTAGAAACGCCGTAAACAGCTGACATGTTTTTGGTTAAAACCGAACACAGCGCGTTAAACTAACGACTAATCAATATGTAATCGATATCAGGATCTGATCAGAGATGATGTGACGGTTAAAATTTGATTAAACTGGTAGAAAGTTGTTTAATAACCGTGTTTCATGTGATTTAAAAGCTGCATCACCTCAGTGAGGCTGATTGACTGATCGATACTTAAACTCCAGACTCATGTATCGATCCGGCGGTGAGTGAGGTCATCAATCACCTCCACAGGTGTTTATTACAGAATAAAGTGTGACTGTTGCTGAACAGGTCATATTTTTACCTGGCGGTCTGTTAAAGGTGCACTATGTGAGATCTGGCTGAATTTTAGGTTAAAACGTTCTAAAATTATCTAAATGATCAACAGAATGTGAAGAAATAACAGTTTTGATGTTACGTCAAATATCGATTATTAACTGGATGATGCAATCGATCATCAGATCTGAACCTGCGGCAGCGAACAGGCTGAGCGACGTGTCGCCTCTTTCTGCGAAGTTTGCGCACCTGATTCTGTTTTCATGGATCAACATCGACGCTGACGTCCTTGATGTTTCTGTTTATCCTCCAATCAGAAGTCAGCATGGAAGCAGAGCGTGAACATAAAAACAGACTCTGAGCTCCTCGCTGCTGGTACTAATCAGCTGGTTTTCCTGTTAACTGGTTTGTTGACAGCAGATGTTCAGACACTGAGAGCAAACGTAGCTGACCTCGCTAACGCCTGATTATAATTTCACAGACGACGCCATCCTTCAGATTACTGAAGGCGTTGATGGTTTATGTCCAGTGAAGCTGTGGAATCAGTAAAGTTCTTCGCCATATTTACTTGTTTTTCCTTAAAAAAAAAAGAAAAGAAAAATCCCTGCGTGGGTTTTGATGTCAGACATCTGAGCCGTGCAGCTGTCACTATACAACTTACACAACATGTCGAAGCTAAAGTGACAAATGCATATTATGGTCTGGCTTCAGAACCTCTGCTGGATTAACTTGTGACTGCTGTTAATGCAGCGATGCAGCTGCACAAATACAGTCTGTTGCACCTCTGCAGTTAAACATCTAACGAGGATCATAATGTCTGTTTAACGTAGTCGAGGCAAAATATCATTTAATGTTTGGACCTTATTTCTGTTTTCTTCCGTTGGATCAACAGTGTTGTATCAGAATAAATCCAGTTGAGTTGTGCATAGTTTTTATAATTTACAATGTGCAGCAGGACATGCAAATATGCATCGTCTGTAGGAGGCACAGACCCTCACGGACCCACACAGACCCTCACTCACCCACACAGACCCACAGGGACCCACAGGGACCCACACGGACCCTCACTTACCCACAGGGACCCTCATGGACCCTCATGGACCCTCATGGACCCACAGGGACCCACAGGGACCCTCACGGACCCTCACTTACCCACACGGACCCTCACAGACCCTCACTTACCCACACAGACCCTCACGGACCCTCACTTACCCACACAGACCCTCACGGACCCTCACTCACCCACACAGACCCTCACTTACCCACACAGACCCTCACGGACCCTCACGGGCCCTCACGGGCCCTCACTTACCCACACTTACCCACTCAGACCCCACACAGACCCTCATGGACCCTCATGGACCCACACAGACCCTCACGGACCCACACTTGCCCACACAGACCCTCATGGACCCACACAGACCCTCACGGACCCACACTTGCCCACACAGACCCTCATGGACCCTGACTCAGAAATCAATGTCTCAACATTTCCCGCCTCATTCGGTTGATCGCCGCCAGGTCGACTGGAAGGTCAGGCTTCTGTCCCTCCAGTACAGACTGGAGTCAGTTGTCTCAATGAAAGATGGATCAACTGACAAACTGGAAAACTTACTTTACACACCAGCAGCCCACATGATGTGGTGTCTTGCTGGGGAGGAGAAATTGTGTCACATGACCAACTGGAGACATTGATGCTCCTCCTCCTGATGATCAACCAAGATCTGCTTACCTTGTTATATCATTGCATTTCTGCAGCTGGAAAACTTACTTTACACACCAGCAGCCCACATGATGTGGTGTCTTGCTGGGGAGGAGAAATTGTGTCACATGACCAACTGGAGACATTGATGCTCCTCCTCCTGATGATCAACCAAGATCTGCTTACCTTGTTATTTCATTGCATTTCTGCAGCTGGACTCTGGTGGCTCCATGTGGGTCCACAAAAACGCCCCTTCATTGTTTTGGGTCCACAGCCTGTTCAAATACACAGATGGACTCCTAAATGTGCATGAAGGGTTTATGTGAGCTAAAGATGGACATAAAACTACTAAACAAACTCAGACTACAGTTCTCCTCCCTCCAGAGTCCAGAGTCCAGAATCCAGAGTCCAGAGTCCTGCAAACTGCAACATCCAGCTACAAAAACTCCAGTTGTTAAAATGAACTTAACATTCAGAATAAGACATTGTTAGGATCAGAATAATGATGTCACAAATACACATTCAACACCTGCAAAGAGTTTACTTCCTCATCAATAGGCTGATTGGTTTCAACAAAGGTTTGGGGGGGGGGGGGGGCACAGTATCTCCCCCCAGCAGTCAGACACTGGAAAGGAATAAAGTGAGTATTTTAAAGCAGGTTCAGAGAGCAGAATGATAATAAAATACAAAACTTTATGTTGGTTTTACATGTAAACACCAGATCAGACGAATAAAACTTTGCTTTCCAGATATTCTGTAAAACACTTACAGCGAGGAACTCGACATTCAAGATGTCCAATGTTCAAATAAAATCTTCAAATATATAAAATATTCAAAGCTCAATTGTTAAATTAAATTGCAATATGAGGCCTGATACCTTCCTCCTTTAAACACGGTAGTGAATGAAACAAACATCCACCGCTAACGTCAGTTAGCAGCTACATGCTAATTAGCTGCTCAGCTGCAGCACATTAAACGTCACTTCAGACCCGTCAGATGCTGGTTCCATCGTTACCCTTCAAAATCCCCGTTAGCGACGCGCTGACGGTCCATGACTGCTAGCATGTAGCAGCGATCAATACGGATCAATACGGATCAACTACGATCAGTTACACCTACAGTAGACGAGGCTGGAGAGTAGATGGGGGGGGGGGGGGGGGGGGGGGGGGGGTGTTGGTACTGGTCAGTGTGGTAGAGAGTAGATGGATGGGGGCGGGGGTGTTGGTACTGGTCAGTGTGGTAGAGAGTAGATGGATGGGGGGGGGGTGCTGGTACTGGTCAGTGTGGTAGAGAGTAGATGGATGGGGGGGGGGTGTTGGTACTGGTCAGTGTGGTGTGGTAGAGAGTAGATGGATGGGGGGGGGTGTTGGTACTGGTCAGTGTGGTAGAGAGTAGATGGATGGGGGGGGGTGTTGGTACTGGTCAGTGTGGTAGAGAGTAGATGGATGGGGGGGGGGTGCTGGTACTGGTCAGTGTGGTAGAGAGTAGATGGATGGGGGGGTGCTGGTACTGGTCAGTGTGGTAGAGAGTAGATGGATGGGGGGGGGTGTTGGTACTGGTCAGTGTGGTAGAGAGTAGATGGATGGGGGGGGGGGTGCTGGTACTGGTCAGTGTGGTAGAGAGTAGATGGATGGGGGGGTGCTGGTACTGGTCAGTGTGGTAGAGAGTAGATGGATGGGGGGGGGTGCTGGTACTGGTCAGTGTGGTAGAGAGTAGATGGATGGGGGGGGGGGTGCTGGTACTGGTCAGTGTGGTAGAGAGTAGATGGATGGGGGGGGGGTGCTGGTACTGGTCAGTGTGGTAGAGAGTAGATGGATGGGGGGGGGGGTGCTGGTACTGGTCAGTGTGGTAGAGAGTAGATGGATGGGGGGGGGGTGCTGGTACTGGTCAGTGTGGTAGAGAGTAGATGGATGGGGGGGGGTGCTGGTACTGGTCAGTGTGGTAGGGAGGAGATGTTGGGGTGTTTGTGGTGGTCTTGGTCGTGTCTGGTAGATCTGTTATGATGAAGGTTCCCAGTATGTCCTGACCCCCCCCCCCCCCCCCCCCCCCCCTCACCAGCGTCTCCACTGTACCGTCTGTTATCTACAAGGACTAAAACATTAGTGCATTAACAGGAACGGGCTTCACATTTCAGTGATCGCCACGTCCAAACACTGCAAACACGCTCTGTACGTCAGGCAGGTCTCTGCCTCGCTGCCACACATTGAATATTATGGGATGTGTTGTGTTCAGGTGTTGGTTCCATGTTCTTGGTTTCCGTGGACCTGCAGAAAATTCCCTTCATACGTAATAATAATATAATTAAGTGTGTAACATTGTGACGTGTTGGTGTTTTTAGTGTTTTATGATGAACTCACAGTTGACTGTTGCTATGGAGACTGTTTGCAGGTGATTCGGTCACAGAGGTGAACGTTAACCTTCCACAAGATAAAACAAGTCAGCAGGATAAACAGTGTTGGACACAGGAAACACTTTATTTTGAAGTTCTGTTCCCTGATCTTTAGGAACCTGAATCCAGATTACAACGTGCTGGTTTGCTCTTTAGAGGACAGTCAACCATTCCACATATGTACTGGTTTCCACTGTCTCTGACATTCCCAGCAGGTCAAACGGCTCCGACACCTGGAACGTTAGTTAGAGAAGCTGAACACAAACTAAAGCCTGAATTATAGATGCTGATCATCAATGTAATCAATCAATTATGATTAGTTGTTTGATCCATAACATGGTGAAGAATATGGATCGATGACGTCATCAGATGTTTTATCCACAAACATCTAACGAGCTGCGATCACATCTGGACTCACAACGATTGATCGATTTGTTATCGAGCACGTTTTGGTATTTTTGCTGAGAAGAATATTAAAGGTTAATTGATTATTGAAACAGCTGCTGATTGATCGACTCGTTTCATCTCTACTGTAATCGACAAAGTGATTAATTGATAAATGATTGTTAATGTTTGATGGAACAGGTGTTTCTGTTATTTTGTCCACCCCTGGACTAAATATCGGAAACGACCGCTCGGGGTGTTTAACTAGCTGTTGCCATGGGAACCTGCAGCTGATGTGTTGTTTTGTTTCTCTCGTCCATACAGGAAGTGTGTCACGGCGTGCTGCGACCTTCACCTGTCAGCTGACCTGCTGACTCACTGAGCGCGCTCAGTAGGGGGGTTCCCCTCCACACACACACACACACACACACACACACACAGAGCTTCTGTTGTAACACACACGGTGAGTTAACGTTTCTACACGCTACAAACACGCCTCATTCAAACTGTCAGAACTTTATTTAAACGTCAAATAAACACAGAAGAGTTCAAACTTTATTTAAACATGTTCAGTTAGTAATTAATTAATCACTGAGTCTCTAATTATAACATTTTAACTGTTTTCTGACATTTTACTGACAAAACAATTTGTCAATAAATTGAGAAAATAATCAGCTGCTTAATCAATAATGAAGATAAAACTGTGATTTGATTATTAATCAGTCCAGAAAACTGATCACCCTGCTGATCAATGACAGGAAACTGAAGCACAGAGACGTCAGATATGTTGTGAAACTGTTCAACATGTCGTCCATCCGCAGAATATTGATCAATAAAGATGTTGATAATTGATCTGTAATTTATCAAACAGAACTTGTTTTGGTTCCCGTTGATTTGAGGGATCTGATCAATAATCTGTTTATGTTCTGGGTTGTTTAAGAAGATGAATCAGCTGATTGATAAACTCTCAAATATGATTATTAGTATCAGTTACATCGTGTGTGTGTGTGTGTGTGTGTGCGTGTGCGTGTGCGTGTGTGCGTGTGCGTGTGTGTGTGTGCGTGCATGTGTGTGCGTGCGTGCGTGTGCGTGTGTGTGCGTGCGTGTGCGTGCGTGTGTGTGCGTGCGTGTGCGTGTGTGTGCGTGTGTGTGCGTGCGTGTGTGTGTGTGTGTGCGCGTGTGCGTGTGTGTGTGTGTGTGTGCGTGCGTGCGTGCGTGCGTGTGTGTTTCAGGTCGAGCTCAGACGTCATCATGGTGTTAGCCGACCTCGGCAGGAAGATCACCTCGGCGCTGAGGTCACTCAGCAACGCCACCATCATCAATGAAGAGGTGACTTTAACCAGCCGTTCACTTTGTGTTGTGGTTTTAAACTTTACCTGCTGCACAGTTACACCAGTTACACCCATTACACCAGTTACACCAGTTACACCCATTACACCCATTACACCAGTTACACCAGTTACACCCATTACACCAGTTACACCAGTTACACCCATTACACCAGTTACACCAGTTACACCCATTACACCAGTTACACCAGTTACACCCATTACACCCATTACACCCATTACACCCATTACACCAGTTATGGTAATAATAATAATAATAATAATAATGTTGTTGCGTGTTTGTGTCTCAGGTCCTGAATGCGATGCTGAAGGAGGTCTGTGCTGCTCTACTGGAGGCCGACGTCAACATCAAACTGGTCAAACAGCTGAGAGAGAACGTCAAGTGAGTCTGACACACCTGAACCTGGTGCAGGTCTGAACCTGGTCTGAACCTGGTCTGAACCTGGTGCAGGTCTGAACCTGGTGCAGGTCTGAATCTGGTCTGAACCTGGTGCAGGTCTGAACCTGGTCTGAACCTGGTGCAGGTTTGAACCTGGTCTGAACCTGGTGCAGGTCTGAACCTGGTGCAGGTCTGAACCTGGTCTGAACCTGGTGCAGGTCTGAACCTGGTGCAGGTCTGAACCTTTCTTTGTAAAAGTCTGAACGATATGACGTCACCTGACCAGACATCATTTCATCCTTGATAAATGTCATTTATTTATTTATTTATAAAACACATTAATCAATATTTCTGTAAACGTGTTAACTGACTGGTTTCCAGCCAGCTCCTTCCTGTCGTCATGGTAACAGTAAACATGCTGTAATCATCCTGCACATGATGGAATCGCTCCCAGTTACTGTCCAGTTCACTGCTGACTCTTCCACTACAAACAGCTCAAAAACAGTCCGTCTGCACGTTCACTGCTTTCTGCTAACGATCCCACAATGCATTGCTCCAAGCTTTGACGTGTAATTTACCGTCACGCGGCTCTTTAGCTGATGGTGGATTGAAACTGTCTGACTGTTATTCAGGCTCATGTTTATGATCTGATGTTACTGTTGTTGTTCTTGAACGCATCACATCCAGTTTAATCTGCACATGCAGCAGTTTAGGACGAACATCAGGACTGTGCTGTTTGTCCCTGCAGGTCTGCCATAGACCTGGAGGAGATGGCCTCCGGTCTGAACAAGAGGAGGATGATCCAGCACGCCGTCTTCAAGGAGCTCGTCAAGGTTGGATCATCAGACCTGGAAAAGTCTTGGAAACTTTCCAGGACTGAAAAACACTTCCTCCAGGAAACTGTGATTCTGTGATCACAGTAATTAACCCAAATTCAAGAAATCTTCAGTTTTACTAAATTGCAGCAACTTTTCTGCATGAAACGTTTAAACCAGCAGGCGTTTAGTGTGGCGGCAACTGACGACAAATCTCACCTGCCAACAAACACGATGCCATAGACGAGCAAAACTGTTCCCAAATGTTCCCAAATGTTCCCAAACGAGGTTTGATTCAGTGAGTCGGGAGACATAATCTGCCTCAATCAACATCCAACTAGATTTATTTTAATAACATTATTGATGATTTTATTTGCTGCTGATGTTGAGCTGAAAATTTATTTAATAAAAGTTATAAATGGAACTCAAATACAGTATTTTCTGTTAGAGAACGTTGAGTCCTCATGGTTCTCATGTTCAGCTGAAATATAGTTGTGATCTGCAGGAAGTCGTTACGTACGACTCTTCATTAGTTTTTTAAAAATCGCATTGTTTTCCTTTGCAAGCTGCTGCAAAATCAAACATTTTTGGCCTCAATAATCACAAAAACCGCAGTGAACCTGGAGGGAGTCACACGTGTGAAAACACTCAGATTACATGACTAAACTTCTGTCTTCTGTAAGATGGAACATTTTATTTCAGTGATTTGAGAAGTGAATTGTGTGTACTCTGTGTGTGTATATATACTGTATGTTTATATGCTGTGTGTATAACATGTATATACTGTATGTTTATATGCTGTGTGTATAACATGTATATACTGTATGTTTATATGCTGTGTGTACTGTGTGTATAACACGTATATATTGTGTATTATTCAGCTGGTGGATCCTGGTGTGAAGGCCTGGACTCCCACTAAAGGAAAGAACAACGTCATCATGTTTGTTGGACTGCAGGGCAGCGGGAAAACTACCACCTGCTCCAAGGTGACACCTGATAAATGACCCTGCCCCCCTGTACATAGACCACACCCCCATCTTCTGATAGGCTGTAGTGTTTGTTGCAGAGCGCCTCCTGCTGTCTGTCTCACTGACTGCTGTGTTTCTGCAGCTGGCATATTACTACCAGAGGAAGGGTTGGAAGACCTGCTTGATCTGTGCCGACACGTTCAGAGCCGGTAAACACTTCGCCTCCTTTCACCTGACACACTTCACCTCCTTTCACCTGACACACTTCACCTCCTTTAACCACCTGACACACTTCACCTCCTTTCACCTGACACACTTCACCTCCTTTAGTCACCTGACACACTTCACCTCCTTTCACCTGACACACTTCACCTCCTTTCACCTGACACACTTCACCTCCTTTCATCACCTGACACACTTCACCTCCTTTAGTCACATGACACACTTCACCTCCTTTCATCACCTGACACACTTCACCTCCTTTCATCACCTGACACACTTCACCTCCTTTCACCTGACACACTTCACCTCCTTTCATCACCTGACACACTTCACCTCCTTTCATCACCTGACACACTTCACCTCCTTTCACCTGACACACTTCACCTCCTTTCATCACCTGACACACTTCACCTCCTTTAGTCACCTGACACACTTCACCTCCTTTAGTCACCTGACACACTTCACCTCCTTTAGTCACCTGACACACTTCACCTCCTTTAGTCACATGACACACTTCACCTCCTTTAGTCACATGACACACTTCACCTCCTTTCATCACCTGACACTTCACCTCCTTTAGTCACCTGACACACTTCACCTCCTTTCACCTGACACACTTCACCTCCTTTCATCACCTGACACACTTCACCTCCTTTCACCTGACACACTTCACCTCCTTTCATCACCTGACACACTTCACCTCCTTTCACCTGACACACTTCACCTCCTTTGTCACCTGACACACTTCACCTCCTTTCACCTGACACACTTCACCTCCTTTCATCACCTGACACACTTCACCTCCTTTAGTCACATGACACACTTCACCTCCTTTAGTCACATGACACACTTCACCTCCTTTCATCACCTGACACACTTCACCTCCTTTCATCACCTGACACACTTCACCTCCTTTCACCTGACACACTTCACCTCCTTTCATCACCTGACACACTTCACCTCCTTTCACCTGACACACTTCACCTCCTTTAGTCACCTGACACACTTCACCTCCTTTAGTCACATGACACACTTCACCTCCTTTCACCTGACACACTTCACCTCCTTTAGTCACCTGACACACTTCACCTCCTTTAGTCACATGACACACTTCACCTCCTTTAGTCACATGACACACTTCACCTCCTTTCATCACCTGACACTTCACCTCCTTTAGTCACCTGACACACTTCACCTCCTTTCACCTGACACACTTCACCTCCTTTCATCACCTGACACACTTCACCTCCTTTCACCTGACACACTTCACCTCCTTTCATCACCTGACACACTTCACCTCCTTTAGTCACCTGACACACTTCACCTCCTTTAGTCACCTGACACACTTCACCTCCTTTAGTCACATGACACACTTCACCTCCTTTCACATGACACACTTCACCTCCTTTAGTCACATGACACACTTCACCTCCTTTAGTCACATGACACACTTCACCTCCTTTAGTCACATGACACACTTCACCTCCTTTCATCACCTGACACACTTCACCTCCTTTCATCACCTGACACACTTCACCTCCTTTCACCTGACACACTTCACCTCCTTTCATCACCTGACACACTTCACCTCCTTTCACCTGACACACTTCACCTCCTTTAGTCACATGACACACTTCACCTCCTTTAGTCACATGACACACTTCACCTCCTTTCGTCACCTGACACACTTCACCTCCTTTAGTCACATGACACACTTCACCTCCTTTCATCACCTGACACACTTCACCTCCTTTAGTCACCTGACACACTTCACCTCCTTTAGTCACCTGACACACTTCACCTCCTTTAGTCACATGACACACTTCACCTCCTTTCATCACCTGACACACTTCACCTCCTTTCATCACCTGACACACTTCACCTCCTTTAGTCACCTGACACACTTCACCTCCTTTAGTCACATGACACACTTCACCTCCTTTAGTCAC
>NC_056548.1:342500-352500 GCF_910596095.1 Thunnus maccoyii | reverse complement strand
TCCACCTCACCTACCTCACCTACCTGTCCACCTCACCTACCTCATCTACCTGTCCACCTCACCTACCTCACCTACCTGTCCACCTCACCTACCTCATCTACCTGTCCACCTCACCTACCTCACCTATCTGTCCACCTCACCTACCTGTCCACCTCACCTACCTCATCTACCTGTCCACCTCACCTACCTCACCTACCTGTCCACCTCACCTACCTCATCTACCTGTCCACCTCATCTACCTGTCCACTTCACCTACCTGTCCACCTGTCCACCTCACCTACCTGTCCACCTGTCCACCTCACCTACCTCATCTACCTGTCCACCTCATCTACCTCACCTACCTGTCCACCTCACCTACCTCATCTACCTGTCCACCTCATCTACCTGTCCACTTCACCTACCTGTCCACCTGTCCACCTCACCTACCTGTCCACCTGTCCACCTCACCTACCTCATCTACCTGTCCACCTCATCTACCTCATCTACCTGTCCACCTCATCTACCTGTCCACCTCATCTACCTGTCCACCTGTCCACCTCACCTACCTCATCTACCTGTCCACCTCATCTACCTGTCCACCTCATCTACCTGTCCACCTCACCTACCTCATCTACCTGTCCACCTCATCTACCTGTCCACCTCATCTACCTGTCAACCTCACCTACCTGTCCACCTCACCTACCTGTCCACCTGTCCACCTCACCTACCTGTCCACCTCACCTACCTGTCAACCTCACCTACCTGTCCACCTCACCTACCTGTCCACCTGTCCACCTCACCTACCTGTCCACCTCACCTACCTGTCAACCTCACCTACCTGTCCACCTGTCCACCTCACCTACCTGTCCACCTCACCTACCTGTCCACCTGTCCACCTCACCTACCTGTCAACCTCACCTACCTGTCCACCTCACCTACCTGTCCACCTGTCCACCTCACCTACCTGTCCACCTCACCTACCTGTCCACCTCATCTACCTGTCAACCTCACCTACCTGTCAACCTCATCTACCTGTCAACCTCACAAAGTCACACGTCGTCATCACAGGAAATAGATGTGTGTGTTCACGTGTGTGTTCACGTGTGTGTTCACGTGTGTGTTCATGTGTTCACGTGTGTGTTCACGTGTGTGTGTGTGTGTGTGTGTTCAGGTGGGATGGCCGGTCTCCAGTCGATGATGCGTCAGTTCCAGCAGGGAGCCGCCGGCAACATGAAAGGCATGATGGGATTCAACAACATGTGACCGCCGACCAACCAGCTGCCTTACAACATAAAAACTTAAAGCTCCGCCTCCTGACAGGTACAGGTGGAAGGGGCGGGGCTTAGAGACAGAGAGGGGAGGAGGTGTAGAAAGAGAATAAAAGGAGGATTCGTCCTCTGCTGCTTTAAACCAGAAATACAAATTTCTGCTTTTAGAAAAAGACCAGAAGAAGAGAAACGATGATTTAAAGGAGCAGTCCGTCATTTTAGGAAGCACTCTCTGAGAGTGTGACTGCTTCTTTAAACGATGAAGAGGAGGAGGAGGGGGGAGGAAGAGGAGCTGATTGTTTTTGGGCCTCATTAATTTAATTCTGTAACTTGTTTGTGTATAAGATTTAAACAGAGCAGAGTCTGTCCTGATTGGACGAGATGACATCACACGATGATGATGATGATGATGACGACATTAGTTAGTGACAGTATTTTTGTCATATAATAAACATTTGTATTGCACCATTTTAAACCTGCGTGACTTTATTTCATCATGTTTGTGTCACATCTGCCAAAACCTGAACGAGATTCATCAGGGAACACGCCAGAAACACGCCAGAAACACACTAAAAACACACCAGAAACATGCCAGAAACATGCCAGAAACATGCCAGAAACACGCCAGAAACATGCCAGAAACATGCCAGAAACACACTAGAAACACGTCAGAAACACACCAGAAACACACTAGAAACACGTCAGAAACACACTAAAAACACGTCAGAAACACGTCAGAAACACACTAAAAACACACCAGAAACACGTCAGAAACACACTAAAAACACACCAGAAACATGCCAGAAACATGCCAGAAACATGCCAGAAACACGCCAGAAACATGCCAGAAACATGCCAGAAACACACTAAAAACACACCAGAAACACGTCAGAAACACACCAGAAACACACTAGAAACACGTCAGAAACACACTAAAAACACGTCAGAAACACGTCAGAAACACACTAAAAACACACCAGAAACACGTCAGAAACACACTAAAAACACGTCAGAAACACGTCAGAAACACACTAAAAACACGTCAGAAACACACTAAAAACACGTCAGAAACACGTCAGAAACACACTAAAAACACACCAGAAACACACTAAAAACACACCAGAAACACGTCAGAAACACACTAAAAACACACCAGAAACACGTCAGAAACACACCAGAAACACACTAAAAACACACCAGAAACACGTCAGAAAAACACCAGAAACACGCCAGAAACACACTAAAAACACACCAGAAACACGTCAGAAACACACTAAAAACACACCAGAAACACGCCAGAAACACACTAAAAACACACCAGAAACACGTCAGAAACACACTAAAAACACGTCAGAAACACGTCAGAAACACACTAGAAACACGTCAGAAACACACTAAAAACACGTCAGAAACACACTAAAAACACACCAGAAACACGTCAGAAACACACTAAAAACACGTCAGAAACACACTAAAAACACACCAGAAACACGTCAGAAACACACTAAAAACACGTCAGAAACACGTCAGAAACACACTAAAAACACGTCAGAAACACACTAAAAACACACCAGAAACACGTCAGAAACACGTCAGAAACACACTAAAAACACATCAGAAACACGTCAGAAACACACTAAAAACACGTCAGAAACACGTCAGAAACACACTAAAAACACGTCAGAAACACACTAAAAACACGTCAGAAACACACTAAAAACACGTCAGAAACACGTCAGAAACACACTAAAAACACGTCAGAAACACACTAAAAACACGTCAGAAACACACTAAAAACACGTCAGAAACACGTCAGAAACACATCGGAAACGCCAGAAAGATAAAACTCCAGAAACACGTTGGTTTGATGGAAGTTGGAAGTGAAATAAGTTCTCAGAATAAGTTAAAAATATTAGTTTTTGTAGTAAATATGAGGAAAATAGTAAAATCTAAATTATTAGATTTTATTATTCAAAAGCCAGAAAGTCAAAATTTAGTTAAAAATTGAGAGAAAGTTGTGACTGAAGTTAAAATTTTAGTAGAGTACATTTATTGAAGTAATATACTTAAGTACAGTTTTGAAGTACTTGTACTTGAGTATTTCCATGTGATGCTACTTTATACTTTTACTGCACTGCATTAATCTGACAGCTTCACTATTAATAATCTAATGATGTCATATATAATAATATATCAGTCAGAGGGACCAAACCACTACTTTTACTGCAATACTTTAACTACATCAAGCTCATAATACTTATGTACTTTTACTGCAATACTTTAACTACATCAAGCTCATAATACTTATGTACTTTTACTGCAATACTTTAACTACATCAAGCTCATAATACTTATGTACTTTTACTGCAATACTTTAACTACAGCAAGCTCATAATACTTATGTACTTTTACTGCAATACTTTAACTACATCAAGCTCATAATACTTATGTACTTTTACTGCAATACTTTAACTACATCAAGCTCATAATACTTATGTACTTTTACTGCAATACTTTAACTACATCAAGCTCATAATACTTATGTACTTTTACTGCAATACTTTAACTACATCAAGCTCATAATACTTATGTACTTTTACTGCAATACTTTAACTACATCAAGCTCATAATACTTATGTACTTTTACTGCAATACTTTAACTACATCAAGCTCATAATACTTATGTACTTTTACTGCAATACTTTAACTACATCAAGCTCATAATACTTATGTACTTTTACTGCAATACTTTAACTACATCAAGCTCATAATACTTATGTACTTTTACTGCAGTAAAGTATCTGAGTACTTCTTCCTCTGCTGCTTTCTGATAATTATGTTCAGAAAGTCACTTTGACTAAAGCTGCGACGCTTATTGATTAATATTGATAAAACTGTTGACAATTGAATAATTATTAAATACACAGAATATTCACTATTTCAGCATTAAATGTTTGATTTCATGCTTTTGTTTGTCAGATGTGATGAAATCTGATTTTCATTTGGTTTTAGACTGTTGCTCAAACAAAATACCTGAACTTTGACTTTTTACACACAGAACGATTCATCAATAATGAAAACAATCACAAGTTGCAGCTCGAACTTTGACCTGAAAATAAAAATCAAAAGTCTGACTGTTGACGTTTCAGGTCAAAAGTTTTTATAGTTTATATTTTATTCAGTTTCTCAGCAGTTTGTAAGAATCTGAAATATTTTTGGACTCTGGGTGAGGCTGCGCCAAAGATCCTGCTCTGACAGGAGGACTCACTCTGATGGGGAATGTGTGTCTGCAGATGTGGCTGCATCACAGGTTGACCTCAGGTAACCTCAGCGGGGTTTGAAGTAAAAGGTGTCACATGTTTTACCGTCACTTGTGTCCGTGTTGTCTGTTTCTCAGAATTAAATTATTCTCATTACACTATGACTGTGTATATATATATATATATATATATATATACAAGAACACGAGCAGCTTAAGATCTAACAGGACAAGTATAGAGACAAATCCTTTGTCTGATGCAGTTAGGAGGTCATTAGTGACTTTCACCAGTGCTGTCTCTGTGCTATGATGCCTCTAAATCCTGACTGAAAATCCTCAAATAAACTATTGTTATGTAGAAAGTCACATAACTGATTAGAGACTGCTTTCTCAAGGATCTTGGATAGAAATGGAAGGTTAGATATAGGTCTATAATTGGCTAAAACACCTGAATCAAGAGTAGGCTTCTTAAGAAGAGGTTTAATTACAGCTACTTTAAAGGACTGTGGTACATAGCCTGTTACTAAAGACAGATTGATCATATCTAGTAAAGAAATGCTCACTAAGGGTAAGGCTTCCTTAAGCAGCCTAGTTGGGATGGGGTCTAAGAGACAGGTTGATGGTTTAGCTGAACAAATCATCGTTAGTTCAGGAGGGTCTTCTTCTTAATCCTTAAGCTTAGCTCAAAATTCTTTGACAGAAAAACACATTTATTTACTTTTATAATTATTGTTTTTATCTGATTGTATTTAGTTTTAAAATAACACTTTTAATATAATTAATGGCGGTTGATTCCACTGTGCTGTGTCAGTTTGTGTATCTGTAACAGTTTACATATATATATATATATATATATATATATATATATATATATATATATATGTAGGCTATGTAGGCTATGTGTTAGTATTTATCCAGACTGTGTAACACCCCGGTCAGGACTGTGGTCCCCGGATTTCCGTCAGAGTGAGCGCTCTGTCGCTGTTCGCTCTCTGGGTCTTGACGTGGCGCCGGACCGCCGCCATGTTGTTTTGCTTCGTTGTCAGTGCGGAGCGGCAGCAGCGGCAGCAGCGCGGCGGTGAGTCTCATTTACCTGCCTGCACTCTCTCACCTGGACCCGCCGGACCCCTGACGGCACCTGGACTCGGTCAGGTCACCTGTGTGTTTGTTCTGTAACTGTCACCTGAGTGACGCGGCTGCTCACCTGCTCAGTTAGCTGCTGTTAGCCGTTAGCTTCGCGGCTAACTGAACTCTGACGATAAAAGCGGTTTAATTAGTTTAATTAGTTGGAGGTGAAACTTCAGGTTCAGGTGAGACGCTGATTCAGGTTTCCAGCTGTTCATGTCATTAATGTACCTGCTGACGTCAGCCCGTCTACTGTCGCAGCATCATTGATTCAAACGGACTGGACTTTAAAGTTCAATAATAACGGTTATCTGATTGATTATCAGCTGATTGATTAGCTGTCAGATAAAGTTGTGTGTTTCTTCATCTCAGTCAAAGTGCAGCAGCGTTATTAGCAGCTTAATGAGGTGTTTGTTAGATGCTGAGTAATGAGCAGCACATTTACTTTAGTTTGATTAAAGATTTTCCAGAAGTTGCAGATCAATATTCTGATGAAGGTTGTTTATTTATTATTTATGCAGAGGTGACGTCATGAGTCCAAACTCTGAACAACATGTTTAATATTTAACTGTTGAGTCACATAAATATTTCTTACACGATGGTTTAAAGTTTTCACTTCAGTGTGATTCTGCTGAACTAACAACGTGTTTAAAGTGTGAAACATTAAATAATCATCATTTTTAATATGACAGAATGTGACGTCATGTTTTTGACTGTTTTATTTTTAGATAACTTGTGTGTTTGAAGTTTAAAGGTGTCATATTAAACTCCTTTAACACATTTTAATAAAATGTCTCTGACACACTTTGGTTAAAATACCACAAGGATCCAGCAGCAGCAGCCTCTCACCCCCCTCTGCGGGTGTGCCGGCTGCCATGGCAACCGTTGAGCATTAACCCCGGAGAAACATGGCTGGTTCAGACCAGTGCTAACATGCTAACATGCTAACATGCTCCATCAGCACTCATAATAACCTCATCTACAGGTATATAACTTTAAAAACATAGAAACTCATCAATAATAATCAGATGATGATTATTGATGACAGCAGCTGAGGTGGTGTCTGACTCTGGTGTTAGCTTAGCTCCAGCTAGATTGAGATAAATCCACTTAATCCCAAAAGTTTAAAAAACAAACTCCTCCGGCTGGTAAACTGCTCGGATCAGAACAGAATCAGGTGTTTATTCCTCCAGAAGATGAGCCAGCAGCAGCTCTGTGTCCCGGTCCAGACCTGCCATACACGCACATTTATCACCCTTAGCTTAACTTAGCTTAGCTTAGCTTAGCTTTACCGGTCCTGGCCAGCGCTTGGTGAGTGTTGGACAGGTGAGGGGGGGTGGTACAATTTCAATGAAGCCCCCGATGACGTAAGCGGAGTTTTTTATAATAAGGCCCCTTTAATATTGGATTAAAATGGGAAAAGTTGAAATACAAACTCAAAAAACTGAGTAAAAGAAAAAAAGAATGAAAAAAATGGGCAAATTTCCCCAAAATTCAGATAAGACCTGACAAAAAAATCATTCCAAAAAAAGTTAGTAGTACTGTAGTATAGATCGCAGTACTGTAGTACTGTAGTACATTAATAGTACTGCAGTATAGTCAATAGTACTGCAATACTCTGACTCTCTCTCTCTCTTTCTCTCTACAGTACCTGACAGTCTGTGCGACCCCTCCCCCCCGTGTTGCCATGGCGACCTTCCCAGAGTACATTGCTCAGAACGAGGAGCGTGACGGTGTGCGCTTCAGCTGGAACGTCTGGCCGTCCAGCCGGCTGGAGGCGACCCGCATGGTGGTGCCGGTGGCGGCGCTGCTGACGCCGCTGAGGGAGCGACCCGACCTGCCGCCCATCCAGTACGAACCGGTTCTCTGCAGCCGCGCAACCTGCCGCGCCGTGCTCAACCCACTGTGGTAAGCATCACCTGTCCACACTCACCTGAACAACACTCACCTGAACAACACTCACCTGTCCAACACTCACCTGAACAACACTCACCTGAACAACACTCACCTGAACAACACTCACCTGAACAACACTCACCTGAACAACACTCACCTGTCCAACACTCACCTGAACAACACTCACCTGTCCAACACTCACCTGTCCAACACTCACCTGTCCAACACTCACCTGAACAACACTCACCTGTCCAACACTCACCTAAACAACACTCACCTGTCCAACACTCACCTGTCCAACACTCACCTGAACAACACTCACCTGAACAACACTCACCTGAACAACACTCACCTGAACAACACTCACCTGTCCAACACTCACCTGAACAACACTCACCTGAACAACACTCACCTGAACAACACTCACCTGTCCAACACTCACCTGTCCAACACTCACCTGAACAACACTCACCTGAACAACACTCACCTGAACAACACTCACCTGTCCAACACTCACCTGAACAACACTCACCTGAACAACACTCACCTGTCCAACACTCACCTGAACAACACTCACCTGAACAACACTCACCTGAACAACACTCACCTGTCCAACACTCACCTGTCCAACACTCACCTGAACAACACTCACCTGAACAACACTCACCTGAACAACACTCACCTGTCCAACACTCACCTGAACAACACTCACCTGAACAACACTCACCTGTCCAACACTCACCTGTCTAACACTCACCTGTCCAACACTCACCTGTCTAACACTCACCTGAACAACACTCACCTGAACAACACTCACCTGTCCAACACTCACCTGTCCAACACTCACCTGAACAACACTCACCTGTCTAACACTCACCTGTCTAACACTCACCTGTCCAACACTCACCTGAACAACACTCACCTGAACAACACTCACCTGTCCAACACTCACCTGAACAACACTCACCTGTCTAACACTCACCTGAACAACACTCACCTGTCCAACACTCACCTGAACAACACTCACCTGAACAACACTCACCTGAACAACACTCACCTGTCCAACACTCACCTGTCCAACACTCACCTGAACAACACTCACCTGTCCAACACTCACCTGAACAACACTCACCTGTCTAACACTCACCTGTCCACACTCACCTGTCCAACACTCACCTGTCTAACACTCACCTGTCTGTCTTTATGTTGCAGCCAGGTGGACTACAGAGCCAAACTGTGGGCCTGTAACTTCTGTTATCAGAGGAACCAGGTAAACTTGTTCTTCAGTTGTGACAATGTTTCCCCTGTAATATACAAAAAATATTTTTTTTAAATGCCAAAATAACGCCAAATATCCATTCATTCACAAGTCAATAGCGCTGTTTCGAAACATGAGTCAACGTCTGTGTCGTTGCCAGGGAAACTGCAGGTAGCGTAGCTCCTTTTAAGGAACAGAGGTTAGCAGTAAAGTGTCGTCGTACAGACGACAGTGTGTCAGTTAATAAATGCTGCAGCTTGTCAAGACCATGAAAAGTCACGTCTGTTGTTTCCCAACTGCTGGAAGAGAGAAGGAGGTTAGCTGTGAAGTTAGCAACAATGGATTAGCCTAACCTGACAATGCGAAACAGAGAACAGAGGAATGTGTGGCTGCTAATCCCCCCCCCCCCCCCCCCCCCCCCGCAGGCCAAACCACTCAACCAAGGAGAATCACTGGTTGTGCCATGACTTGTGTGATTGGTCTGTTTCAGTTTCCTCCATCTTATGCTGGAATCTCTGAGGTGAACCAACCTGCTGAGCTGCTGCCTCAGTTCTCCACCATCGAGTACGTTGTCCAGGTAAGACTCAGACAGACAGACAGACTTGTTTCCAGATGTTTAACGTGTTGTAATGATGTGTTCTCAGCGGGGTCCCCACATGTTTAACGTGTTGTAATGATGTGTCCTCAGCGGGGCCCCCACATGTTTAACCTGTTGTAATGATGTGTCCTCAGCGGGGCCCCCACATGTTTAACGTGTTGTAATGATGTGTCCTCAGCGGGTCCCCACATGTTTAACGTGTTGTAATGATGTGTCCTCAGCGGGTCCCCACATGTTTAACCTGTTGTAATGATGTGTCCTCAGCGGGGCCCCCAGATGCCGCTGGTGTTCCTGTACGTGGTGGACACCTGTATGGAGGACGAGGACCTGCAGGCTCTGAAAGAGTCCCTGCAGATGTCTCTGTCCCTGCTGCCTCCCACCGCGCTGGTCGGCCTCATCACCTTCGGACGCATGGTGCAGGTGCACGAGCTCGGCTGCGAGGGCATCTCCAAGAGCTACGTCTTCAGGGGGACCAAGGACCTGAACGCCAAGCAGCTGCAGGTAGCTAAAGGGACTAATTACAGTATCTACTAGAGATGTAACGCTACACAGAGTTTATGGTTCGGTATGTACCTCGGTAGAAAATAGCATTTTGGTCCTTTCTGTTAAAAAATGTT